>NC_058414.1:18800167-18809834 GCF_002201575.2 Neomonachus schauinslandi | reverse complement strand
GTTTCATTGGGCGCCTGGGTGGCTCAGTCGGTTAAGCGACTGCCTTCAGCTCAGGTCATGATCCCAGGGTCCCGGGATCGAGTCCCGCGTCGGGCTCCCTGCTCGGCGGGGAGTCTGCTTCTCCCTCTGACCCTCCTCCCTCTCATGTGCTCTCTGTCTCTCTCATTCTCTCTGTCTCAGATAAATAAATAAAATCTTTAAAAAAAAAAAAATAAGAACACACAGAAAAGCAAAAATTGTGCTAACAAAAACAATGGTTAATGAACTGACCATTCAAACTGTCCCTGGTTATCCCTAGCCTCTATGTCCACCCATCAACCCCCTTCTTTCTCTCTCTCTCACTGATGCTCATACAGTCCCCACAACAACTCAAATAGAATGCAAATCCAGAACAAAGTGAAAACTGAAAAAAGGCAACACAAGATGCAACATTTGACAAAGTCAGTGTAAGATACTAATGAAATATCAGAACCCCAAATGAGGACAGCGACTGAGAAATGAGGCCACAGGAGGAGTTAGGAAGGTTAGTAACTGATGAGAAAAATCAACAAGGACAGTAATATGCTAAGTGTCTCAAGAATGATAATTATTTGATTATCAGTGACTAATGGGGAAAATAATAAAACTCTTAAATAGTTTACAAAAATGTCCTTCATTACAACTGCATTACAAATTAAAAGATATCCAATCACGTTATTATATAAAATTTAGTATGAAATACATGTCAAAAACAATTAACACTTGATACATTCTTTGTTCATTCTAATACTCAGTACTTATTTTTCCATTACAATTCAAATTTTCATAAATAAGCTTACTTTCTGAACCTGATTTTATTTTTCAAGATAAAAGTCCCAATTTCACCCCCTTCCTTAAAAGTAGTCTTTTTCCAGTATCAAATTTTCTCGGGCTATAATCCCCAAACAGGATTACTTGTGTTCCTGAACATGGTACAGTGCCAATGGAGTACAATGTGTTCCCTCCAAACCCTACAATGAGGCAGGGGTGGGAGGTAGAGGGACTGAAGGAGGAGGAGGTGGTCTCCAGCTGGTCAGGTTTTCAGTCTGAACTTTCACGGTAGCTGCTGCTGCCACTTATGAGAAACTTCACTTACTAGAGGAAATATTTTTCCTTCTGTCACACTTTTTAAATTATTCCTGAGTGCAATTTATAACCTAAAAGGAACAGTAGTTTAAAAGGAAAGGTTTAGGGGCGCCTGGGTGGCTCAGTCATTAAGCGACTGCCTTCAGCTCAGGTCATGACCCCAGGGTCCTGGGATGGAGCCCCGCATCGGGCTCTGTGCATCGGGCTCTGTGCTTCGCGGGAAACCTGCTTCTCCCTCTGCCCCTCCCCCTGCCGTGTTCCCTCTCTCTGTCACGCTCTGCCAAATAAATAAATAAAAATAAAAATAATTAAAAATAAAAAACAAAAGGAAAGGTTTGTTACTGATTTTCAAGTTGCAGCAAGAAAAGTGGGTCAAGCCCCTCAAACAGGGACTCCCATCCTCACTTACCCCCAGAAGCCTGCAAAGCAAGAGGCAGGGAGAAGATGAGCCAGGGGCTCCAGCTGCGTCTGCACCAGCCCAAGACCCCAGATCACCCATCCTGACACTGTAGGGGTACGTTCAGACTTCACAGTGCATCAGACAGTATTTGTTACCATTGTTTTTGTTCTTCTGATACTGAGGAATTTCAGGACAACTAAATACAAAAATGCACTAAAATGTGAAAATATAAATGTTTAAATAAATGCTTAGTTTTTTTAGCATCACCATCAATGCCCTCCCTCTATCAGCAATGAAATGTAATGGAACTAATCCCTGAAAACTGTCTACACATTTCTCACCACAGCAGAGTATCATTAATAGTTAATCCCGGCTGCTAAACAGAACAAAGGCACTCTTACCCTGACTCTGTTTGGGAGACAGAAGAAGTAACACAAGTTCTTAGATAACTGAGCTGTTAAACTCAGGGTGAGAGATCCAATGCTCTGTTTACCATGAGATCAAGTTTAAAGCTTTCTCTGTTTTACACTTATAAAATAAATACCGTTTATACATTTTTCTGATATACAAATTTTAGAAATTACAGTACTCAGAAAAAGGAAGTATTTTCTAATCCTAATTATAAGATTGCTTTTCATGCTACATATTAATATACAACTGAAACTACTCGGTTCTCTAATATTGCGGCTTACAATGTTATAAATTAAGACATTTAAATTTCATTTACAATTTTGGCATATAAAGGACTGTGAGTTCACCAAAGCAATGAATTCTTGCTTTCTGACTCCTTTAGTAAACCAAGGTCCATTCAACCATCTTGAAAAGTGGTAAAATTACTGTACAAGGCTTATTTACATGTATAAGAAGCCCTATCAAAATATGAAGTATAAGGAGGAATTAGAGTCCCTAACTCCCAATCCACATTAACTTTCAAACTTAAGAACTGAAATTGATGATGCAGTACAATTTTCCCATCCTTCCACATTCCCTCAGTACCAACAGGCACAGCACTAAATGCTACCTCAACAGGGGGAGGAAGAAGGTGTCTCAAAAATATGTAGGACAAAATTCCACTCCTCGGAGAGTTCGCAGTTTAGCTTGAACCATCAGGCCTACTTGAGCCCTTTATGTGAATTAACTCACAACAACTGGTGAAGTAGGTACTCAACATAAATTCCATTTTGCATGCACAGAAACTAAAACTTTGAAAGTTTTAAGAATTTCTAAAACTTCCCAGAACTAAACAATTCCATTTATAATAAAATCAAAAAGAATACTTAGGAATACATTTAACCAAGGAAATGAGAGACTTGCACACTGAAAATGCAAAACATTGTTGAAAGAAATTAGACTTAAATGAAAAGACACCTGTGTTCATGGCTTGGAAGACTTACCATTGTTAAAATGGCCATCCTCCCCGAAATTGATCTACAGATTTACGCAATTCCTATCAGAATTCTGACTGACTTTTTTCCCCCCAGAAATGGGCAAGGTGACCCTTCAATTCATATGGACATTCAAGGGACCGTGAATAGCCAAAACAATCTTGGAAAAAGACCAAAACTGGAGGACTCACACATCTCGACTTCAAAACTTACTACAAAGCTACAGTAATCAAAACAGTGTGAAACTGGCATAAAGAGAAGACATATAGATCAATGGAACAGAATGAGAGTCCAGAAATAAACCCTCACATTACAGCCAAGTGATTTTCAACAAGAGTGCCAAGGCCATTCGATGGGAAAAGCACAGTCTCTTCAAAAGATGGTGCTAGGGGCGCCTGGGTGGCTCAGTCAGTTAAGCGTCTGATTCTTGGGTGCCTGGGTGGCTCAGCTGGTTAAGCGACTGCCTTCAGCTCAGGTCATGATCCTGGAGTCCTAGGATCGAGTCCCGCATTGGGCTCCCTGCTCAGCAGGGAGTCTGCTTCTCCCTCTGACCCTCCCCCCTCTCATGTGCTCTCTCTCTCTCTCTCTCTCATTCTCTCTCTCAAATAAATAAATAAAATCTTTCAAAAAAAAAAAAAAGCATCTGACTCTTGGTTTTGGCTCAGATCGTGATCTCAGGGTAATGAGACAGAGCTCTGTGTTGGGCTCTGCACTCAATGCGGAGTCGGCTTGGGATTCTCTCTCTCCCTCTCCCTCTGTCCGTCCCACTCGTTCTCTCACTCTCTCTCTCTAAAATAAATAAATTTAGAAAAAAAGAAAAGATGGTTCTAGACAACCGGATATACACATACAAAAGAATAATGCTGGATTCCTATCTCACAGCACATACAAAAGTTAGCCCCAAATGGATCAAAGACCTAAATATAGAGGCTAAAACTATAAAACTCTTAAAAGGAAATATAGACGTAAATCTTCATGATTTTGGATTAGGCTGACTTCTTAAACATGACACAAAAAGTACAAAAAACAAAAGAATAGATAAACTGAACATCCTAAGAATTACAAACTTTTGTGCATCAAAAAATACTATCAAGGAAAAAAAAAGGTAATCCACAGAATGGGAGTAAATATTTTGCACATCACATATCTGATAAAGAACCAAAATCCTGAATATATAAAGAATTCTTACACTCAACAACTTTTTAAAAAAATAACCCAATTTAAAAATGGGCAAAAGATCTAACAGACATTTGTCCAAGGAAAAAACACAAATGGCCAATAAGCCATGAGAAGTTAATGTCATTAGTCACCAGGGAAATGCAAATTAGAAAAACAGTGAAATATCATTTTATACCCACTTTTTAATTAATCAAAAAGACAGCAACAAGTGTTGACGAGGATGTGGAGAATTTGGAAACTTCATGTACTGCTGGTGGAATGTTAACCAGCACAGCTACTTTGGAAAACAATCTGGCAGTTCTTCAAAAAGTTCAACCACAGGTTACCACATGACCTAACAATTCCACTCCTCAGTATATACCCAGGAGAAGTGCAAACATATGTTCATACTGTTCACAAAAAAACGTGTACACAAGTGTTATTCATAACATCCAAAAACTGTTAACAACCCATATATCCATCAGCTGATGAACGGATAAACGAAATGTGGTATATCCATATGTAAGAGAAATGTAGTTAATGATACATGCTACCACATGGGTAAGTCCTGAAATATTATGGAGAGTGAAACAAGCCAGACACAAAACACATATTGCCTGATTCCATTTACATGAAATGTCCAGAACAGGGAAATAGAGAGAGACAGTAAGTAGCCCTAGGGCTGGCGGGGGGAGGGAAAATGGGGAGTGTCTGCTAATGCACGAAGAGTTTCTTTTTAGAATGATGAAAATGGTCTGGAATGAGGTAATGGCAATGTCTTTACAAGATTATAAACATTCTAAAAGCCACTGATTTGTAAACTTTAAAATGGTGAAAAAGGTAACCTATGAATTTTATCTCAATTAAAAAAAAAAAAAAAGGATTTCAGAGCTAGTATGTCGCTCAGCCAGCATGAGAACCTGGACAATGGAGCTCAAGCCTAGCTCCATCGCTGTGCTTTGCAGTCTGCAAGGAGGAAATGAGCAGACTGTCTGGGCAGAGGGAAGGGCCAAAGGCGGCATCTGACCTTTATTACTAGCATTAGGAGGACTCTGCCAGGTGCAGAAAAGCCCACTCCCAACAGGAAAATGGCACAAACAAAGCTTAGAGATCCCTGTCGTGTGGGTCATCCAAGTTGCTTTGGTGACTGAAGAGAGTGAAGGAGGTACTGGTAGGAAATAAAGCCGGAGACCCTAGCGGGTTATCTTACATTCCATACAAAGAAGTCCTGCTTTTCCACAGGGTAGAATATAACCAACTATACAGCTACAGCTAAAATAAGAGATCCAACAGGTGAATCAGAATGAAAAGCAAATTTTTAACATCTTATGTCATGCTGGGGAAACAATATTCAACTGCATGGAGCTATTTATGAGACTTGTCGATTCTCCACAATTCAACGTGTGTCTGTCCGCCCACATAGTGCCCCTCAGGAACTTAAGCCTATTATCACCTCTCTCATTTGTAAATCCTAAAATTCTCATCTCAAGCATCAGTTGTCCCTTATGTCGGTCGACAAAAATCTTTAACGGCAGCAAGGGATAGTAAAACCTACTTCCAAGGCTTTGTTGCTTTACAAAACGTTATGAAGTACCACAAATTCTTTAGCAAATCAAACACAAGCCGCTTTATTTTTGTCTGTGGGTTTTCCTACCAATTACATAGACAGAAAACCTCAACTAGTTCTCCATTTTAATATGCAAAAATCAACAAAAAGGGCCTTAAATGTATCAAGGACACAGAAAACCTTAGCTTTGTTACATCAAAGTGACCTTGAATCGATATTCCAGAGTACAAGTTCTTCACCCTTACCATCTCTGGGCATGTATCGAGTTGCTGGTTTCTAGTCACATAGAAAAAAAATATTTTGGGGGCGCCTGGGTGGCTCAGTTGGTTAAGCGACTGCCTTCAGCTCAGGTCATGATCCTGGAGTCCCGGGATCGAGTCCCGCATCGGGCTCCCTGCTCAGCAGGGAGTCTGCTTCTCCCTCTAACCCTCCCCCCTCTCATGCTCTCTCTCTCTCTCATTCTCTCTCTCAAATAAATAAATAAAAATCTTAAAAAAAAAAAAAAAGAAAAAATATTTTGAGCATGAAACAATACCTAAAGATTAAGACATTAGGATTCATAATTGTATCTGTGATAACTAGCAACAACAATAACAACAGTAACACTAACATTTCATACCAATCACAATGTGTCAGGAACTCTTCTATTTGCTTTCTATAAGAACTCTCTTAACACTCTCATATCCCTGTAAGATAAATATTATCATTATCCCCATTTTACAGATAGGGAAACTGATACAGAATGGCTCAGTAACTTGCCACCGTTCACAGAGCTAGTAGAGGGGGAATCTGAACCGCAGCGGCCTCTGCACAGTGTCTGGGCCCTCAACCATTATGCTCTACATGTGGCCCATTTAGAATGTTCTCAAAATTTTCCATAGTAAAAAAGCTCAACACTCATTTATATTAATAATATTTATGAAGAAAAAAAATATTTATGAAAGCTATAACACAATCCTACAAATGCAGTCCTATTCAGACTTCATGCTTATAATCTTGCTGTCCCCTCCTCCTAAAAAAATCTCTTCCTCTCCATCAATCTTAAAAAATAATCATTTATGTGTTAAGCATTTGTGGGGGTAAGAGTTGAAAGAAAAACAAATTTTTTGGCTATATTTTGACTGCATTTTATGGGGTGAACTAGGTCCTGAGCCAGTACTGGGTAACTTGGGCACGCTAAGAAAGTCTCGGGATGTACTTCTTGCATTTAATTTTCCTCTGCATCCTAAGGGCCATTTGCACTTATTTGCAAACCTACTAAATCACTCTCTCAGGGTGATGATGCCGAAAAAGTCCTAGAGGTTATTCTGATGCACAGCCAGTGTTGAGAATCACTGGTTTTACACTTGGCCCCTGTCCTCCTTATCTAACTAAAATGACAGTATTACAAAAAAACAATTCATTTCACAGCACAAATGGCCAATCATGCCGAACAATATTCTATTTATTGACTTCAGTATAGGCAATGCTAGATAGTTAACAATCCAGCAATTCCACTTCTTCCAAATCTAAGCCAGAGAAACATTCACATGTGGCCTGGGAGAATCACACAAAGATGCTCGTCATAATTCTGTATGCAACAGCAAGTAATGGATAACAACCCAATTGTTAAATGAACTATGGTACATTCATCATACATTGCATTTGAAAAGAATAAGGTAGATCTACATGCACTGAATGATCTACAAAACTTAAACTGCAGCTTACAGAATACACACAGTATAGTACTACCTTTATTATAGATGTGTATTTTCACAGGTGTACATATGTGTGCGTGTATATGTGTGTGTGTGTGTGTGTGTATATATATACACACACACACACACACACATATACATGTAAATGGGAAGAGTATATTCCAAAATGATTAGAAAAAGGTCTTCTTTACTTTTGCAGATGAAATGAGGAATGAGGAAATGGTGGTCAGAGCATTTTGCCTTTACCTACACTTAAATTTTTTATAGGTGTTATTTGTGTAATTAAAAATAATTTTCTTAAATAATGTTAAGTGTTGCCAAATGATAGTCCATTTAAAATAAATCCCTTTTGTGGTTACCCAGCTTTCAAATGGACATTCTGCAAAAAGAATGCCATCACACCATTTTAAATAGCCTCCAAAATGCCAATTTTCACTTTCAAATAAAATTCACAGTTTAATCAAGATCAAAGCAATTTCTGTTGGAATCCTGACAGTGTTATACTGAAGGGAAAAAAAAAACCAAAAAACAGTGAAATTCTTCTGACACTGTTCTATCATAAGAAAGGGAATCTTGTGAAGGTTGTACAAATTTCATTTAAAACTAGCTTTAAAAACTAAATTCAGTCTGTCCCTTCTAATTCTATCATGAGCAGGCTCTTAAAACAAAATAAAATTGCTGAGACAAATTGGTGAATTCAAAAAGAAAGTATCTAAAAATATAAGTATAATTAAGCAGTCCAAAAATGATCAAGTTTCAACCAGTGGATGCAGTGAGCCTATAAAAGACAGGCTACCGCTACAGAAGAAATGCAGAACGCCATGGATGAGGGGTAAGATAACTCAATTTTGTAAGCACAGCCATGGAATATTTGCATTCTTTTTTAGACGGTGCAGAGGAGAAAGCCATGTGCTTGAGAAACTAGAGTCAAGTGCCAGCACAATTACATAGCAAGAAACACTTCCCACGAAAAGAACCACCACAATGAAGAGGTAAGTATAAAATGGCTCAAGAACAGAGGGTTAAGAAATTCTAGTCTTGCTTTTTTAAAAAATATAACTTCCTTTCAGTCATATCATTATCTACTTTAATAACAAAATGGTTCCTCAATTTATACTGAAATACACTAGCCAATGTGTTTTAACTCATCTGAAGTAACCTGCTTTTTTCCTTTTTCTAAAGCCTAATTCTCTGAAAGCTGGACCAACAACAAAGAAAGGGGAAAGGGGGAAAATATTTGGACTGACGGCATTCTACTTCTTGAGTTGCGAGAGTCGGGTATTCAGGTGCCTATTTTATTATTCTTCAAACTTACGGGATGCCTGGGTGGCTCAGATGGTTAAGCGTCTGATTCTTGATTTTAGCTCAGGGTTGTGAGATCGAGTCCCACATTGGGCTCCGTGCTGAGTGCGGAGTCTGCTTAAGATTCTCTCACGCCCTCTCCCTCTGCCTCTGCCCCTCCCCCCTCCCTTTCTTGGGGGGAGGGGCAAAAAACAAAAAAAAACACAGTTGTATTTCATGTATTATATACATGAAAGATTGTATAATTTCTAAATGTTTTTAACTTTTCACCAGTTCTTAACCAGTTTCCCCTGCTTTCCCTCCTCTGAACACAGGTGAACCTCAGCCACCCAGCCTTGAAGGAATGAGTGATTCTGGATAACCATGTGTTAATGACAGTTGAAAGATTATGTGTCTTACCCTTATTTAAGCCATTCTGGATTGAAACATTCACTTCTGGTTTAAAAATAAAGTTTCTTGGGGGCGCCTGGGTGGCTCAGTTGGTTAAGCGACTGCCTTCAGCTCAGGTCATGATCCTGGAGTCCCAGGATCGAGTCCTGCATGGGGCTCCCTGCTCGTCAGGGAGCCTGCTTCTCCCTCTGACCCTCCCCCTCTCATGTGCTCTCTGTCTCTCTCATTCTCTCTGTCTCAAATAAATAAATAAAATCTTTAAATAAATAAATAAATAAAATAAAAATAAACTTTCTTGGCTACCTCAGAGCCTTTTGTTATAAGTACTACTCGAATATTCTCAGGGCCTCTGAACGGTCTCTTCAGCACCAAGGCTCCAGGTTAGGACAGTGCTTTTAGCTTCTTACTGCTTTTCTTTGTCGTCCCTTACAATGGCTACATGTGCGCCCTTCCAATCGGCTCATTCTAAGCTGGTGAGTAAACTATAGATAGTTTCCCACACTGTACATTAAGTTTTCTTTTTTTTTTTTTTTAAGATTTTATTTATTTATTTATTTGAGAGAGCGAGAATGAGAGAGAGCACATGAGAGGGGGGAGGGCCAGAGGGAGAAGCAGGTTCCCTGCTGAGCAGGGAGCCCGATGCGGGACTCGATCCCGGGACTCC
>NC_058414.1:18781367-18800157 GCF_002201575.2 Neomonachus schauinslandi | reverse complement strand
CCTGAGCCGAAGGCAGTCGCTTAACCGACTGAGCCACCCAGGCGCCCTGTACATTAAGTTTTCTTTAAACTATCTGTGACACTTGAATGTTTATGGGTCCTACACATTCAAGGTTCACATATAGACCGTTCTAGGCCCACTCTCTTTTGAGGGTCCCATTGCCACAGTACATCCGCTTCTCTTTGAGCATCCGTTTCGTTCTTTCCCAAGTGATGAGCTCTGTATCTGCAGCTTGCAGATATATATCTGCAATATGAAAGTATGCCAGGCTCTCCTACATTATGGTGGCAACAATAACCCTTGTTCTGCATTATGATGTCAACGATAACCCTTGAATTTGCAAGGATTACGTATCTTTATCTTCACAAAAACACTATGAGGCAGATACAACCATCACTCTATTTTGTAGATGAGTAAGGGAGGGGCAAAGGTAAGGTAACAGGTCTGAAGTCACCCAGCCATTTGGTGGCAGATGCAGAACTTGGCCCCAGGTAACTAAAACTCTGAAGCCAGCGCTACTACTAGCCGCAGTAACACAGCGGCCCCACCAAACTGCCCTAATCTCTCCCGTTCAGAAATCCGAATTCCTGCATCAGGGATGCATTACTCCGATTCATCTTTTCAAGCCAGGCTAGGCTATCCACAAGATGCTGGACTCCCTGGGCCTGCCTGTGCTGGAGCCAGGGTGCAGGCCAGGTCCAGTCCCTCCGGGGGGGTAGCACACAGCAGAGCCACATGCGGACAGGCTGCCACGGGGCACCTCCAGACTACAACCCTGTGTGCGCCTCGTTCCCGACAGCGACATACGTCGGGCACAATCCCCAAAGTTCAAGGAACGGGAACGGAAAAGAAAAAATCCAGAGTTTGGGCAGGAGTTTTTCATCAAGCCCCACGGCACCGGCACCCACTGCAAATTTCTGTTCCAGCTCTATTCATATTCAAATTTTTCTACTCAAAATGTTAATTACCTACGGTTTGCCAGCACTGTATTTAGGACAGTGTGAATCAAAAATCCTGTCAAGAGTTCTTTTCTTTACATCTACTCATCAAGGTTCTGGCGAAAAGAAACTCAGAGTTAAGTATGTCTTCCTCTAAAGGCTCTTAACCCTTGAGAAGTTTGAAACAAAAGAATAGCCATGCCTGAGTCTTTTGTCTTTTTTTAAATCCTCTTTTTCTGTAGCTGAGGACTACAATCTTCTCTAAAATTGTCTTTCAGCAAATATTATTTTTCTTTTAAAAAAGGTTTGTGCTGCTTAATAATTTTAAGTAATCATCCTTTATTCTAGACCTACACTGTCCAATACAGAAATCACTAGCCATATTTGGCCACTTGGGCACTTGAAAGGTGCCTACTCCCACAGAGATGCGCTTAGCATAAAAAGAAAAGGAAAAATATTCCATTAATATTTTTACACAGATTGTATCTTGATATATGATTTTGGAGATACTGGGTTAAATGTATTATTTAATTATATTATTGGATCTGTGGAATAATCAGTTATAAAAAAAAAGACGGAAATTGTGACACATGCTACAACATGGATGAATCTTAAAAACATGCTAAGTGACATAAGCCAAACAGAAAAGGACAAACATAATTCCACTTACGTGAAGTACCTAGAATAAGTTACTAGAGAAAATAAAACAGAGGTTGCCAGGGGCTGAGGAGGGGAAATGGGGAGTCATGGTTCAGGTTTCACAGTGAAGAAGCCTTACTCAGATAATGAGAGAAGCTGCAAAAGTTACCTCAGATTCTCAGTACAGAGGATATCATCACTGCCAGTGAATCAGTTGGCAGTTTGAGAACCTCTAATGAGTACTACCCAACTGAACCCCACAAGAAGAAAGGTCTAATAAACTGGTTTGCTATCATCAAGCTTAAAAGACAAATCTTATTTTGTCCTACTAAAGAATGGGTCTGAGGAGGACAATACTCTGTGAAACCTCTGAGCCATTCCACAAACCATTCCACAAGCGCTTTTTAACAAGTACCTTCAAAATACTCTGACAAACACAATCAGCTCTGTGCTGAGAGAGCACTTCTCTGTATAAAAGACACACTTTTACAAAAGTAACATAGTACACAAAGAAGCAAACAAGTTCTTTTGATTTATAGTATTCAGTCTCTAAATTTACCAAGTTTCCAAATCTCAATTTATAACCACATACCCTTGCTCCGGATTTAAGAGATACATTTAGTTCGGTCTCATACTTCTTGAGGCAATGAGTCTTTAGAAGACAGATTCCAAATGTAACAAATGTACTTACTAAAAATCAAATATGCGATGAAGTATATAAGACAGAGGAACTTCAGGGAAACAAGAGGAAAGAAAATATGAGGTAAGTCCACTGGCTTTGCAAAAAGTAAAGAAATCCAATCTCAGGAAGCCAAAGGGTGAAAGAGCATCATAGCCATTCTTGGATATAAACATAAGGAAGGCTTATGACCAACAGAAGAATAATACTAACAACAATAGCAGCTAACAGCTACATGTTACCTGTTGTGGGGGCTTCCCATTTATTAGCTTAATTAATCCACACAAACCCTCCATGTAGTTGGTACTGTAATTATCACCCCTCCCTTACTAATGAGGAAACAGAGGCACAGAGAACTTAAGTAATTGTGCCCAAGGTCACACAGCTAATAAATGGCAGAGCCGGGACACAGAGCCAGGTAACCCGGCTCCAGAAGCCACTACTACAAAGTGCCTCTCACAATCTTTATGGCAGGTTCACGGTAACATTTATGGGGTGGGGTTCAAGTGCCATGAACTAACAAAAAATGTACAGACTAAGAATACTCACTGAGCCCCCCTCACACTCACCGGACAGTACTCTAGGAAATCTTCAGTAACAATAACTCACAGGTCTCACAGAACTGTCAAAATGAAATAAACTTATTTTAGAAATAAAACATAAAAACCAACGGACTGCTGGAAATAGCAAACCAACTGCCAGTCACAGATCTTTAATTTTACAGGGCGTTCAATGCTACACTGATGGAATGAAATGACCCAGGCCGTGCTCCACACACCACACGGGAGTCACCACTGCTGGAATGCAACGCATCTGCCGTGTCTTGCCACATTTTCCTTCACCATCAACTACATTTAATGTTGTCTTGTGCAACATTTGCCAATTTTTCAAACCACACTCATCTGTAACATGTGGCAACATCCTACAGCCTACCTCCTTGGTTGTGCTCTCTCTCTCACTCTCTCTCTCTGTGTCAAATAAAAATAAACAAAATCTTTAAAAAAAAAAAAAAGATGAGGCATACCGAGGCGCTTACCACAGTCACCTGAAAGGCCTTCAGAGGTGATCACATTCTGGCAAACTGCCCCCAGACCTGCGAAGTTTTATCAAGCTTTAGGAGAGTTAACAAAACTTTTGATAATCACCTGTATCAACTCTGGTTTTCGTTTTTAATTAAGTGTAATTCACACACTGTAAAATTCACCCTCTAGTGTTTAGTTCTCTATGTGTTCTGTGCAAAACACAGTTGTGTAACCAACCCCACCGACAAGATAAAGAAGAGTTCCAGGCCCAGAACAATTCCTCCATGTGCCCCTCCCTACAGCCAACCCCTCCCTACCCATAACCCCTAGCAACCGCGGATCTGCTTTCTGCCCTGTTTTGCCTTTTCCTATACAAATCCAATTGTGTACAGTCTGCAGGCTTTTGAGTCTGGCTTCTTTCACTAAGCGTAAAACCTTTTTTCTTTTTTCTTATTTTTTTTTTAAGATTTATTTATTTATATACTTGAGACACAGAGAGAGAGTGCAAGCAGGGGCAGAGGGAGGGAGAGAGAGAGAGAAATCCTCAGGGAGACTCCCCACAGAGCGTGGAGCCAGATGCAGGGCTCAATCGCAAGACCCTGAGATCATGACCTGAGCCGAAACCAAGAATCGGCTGCTTAACCGAGTGAGCCACCCAGGAGCCCCTAAGCGTTAACACCTTTTAACCAACTGAGCCACCCAGGTGCCCGCGTTAACACCTTTTAGATTCATCCATTTGTTGCAATGGTATCAGGAGTCCATGTCTTTTTATTGCTGAGCAATAGCCCATTGTACTGATATACCACCATTTGTTTTTCCATTCACCAGCTGAGAGAAATCTGAATGGTTACCGTTTTTGGCAATTGTTAAAAAAAAAAAAAGGCCACTACAAAATTACTGCACAGATTTTTTGTTTTGTTTTATAATTTATTTATTTTTACTAACATATAATGTATTATTTGTTTCAGGGGTACAGGTCTGTGATTCAGTAGGCCTTACACAATTCACAGCGCTCACCACAGCACATAACCTCCCCAATGTCCATCTCACAGCTTTTTATATGAACATAAGTTTTTATTTCACTTGGGTAAAACCCAGGAGTAAGTCATATGGTATGATGTGTGAAGGGTCCATTGAGTCCATGTCCTCACCAGCACTACGTATAGTCGGTTTCTTTCTATTCTAACCATTTTAAAAAGTGTACAGAGATATCTCAGTTTAATTTACATTTCCTTAATGACTAATAAAATGGCCATCTTTTTCTGTGCTTATTTGCCATCTACACATCTTCTTTAGTGAAATGTCAGATCTTTTGCCCATTTTGTGTGTCTTTTCCTGAGTTTGCAAAGTTGTTTATATATTCTAGAAAAAAGTCCTGTATCAGATATATTATTGTAAATATTTTCTACCAGTTTGTGGCTTCTCTTTTTGTTATCTTAACAATTTCTTTCTCTTCTTTTTTTTTTTTAAGATTTATTTATTGAGAGAGAGCACAAACGGGGGTAGAGGCAGAGGGAGAGAGAATCACGCAGACTCCCCACTAAGTACAGAGCCTGACTCGGGGCCCGATGCCAGGACCCCAAGATCACAACCCAAACCAACACCAAGAGTCGGACGCTTAAAGGACTGAGCCACACAGTCCCCAAGAATGTCTTTCAAAGAGGAGACGACTTTAAGTCCAATTTATCTTTTTTTTTTTAAATGGATCATGCTTTGGGTTTACTTGAGAAGTCTTTGCCTAACTTAAGTCACAAAGATTTTTTCCAAATGTTTTCTTCTAGTTGTTTGTAGTTTTACATTTAAGCCTATAATCCATTTTGAGTTAATTTTTGTATGTTGAGCAAGGTATCAATTACTTTTTTTATTTTTACTGCCTAATCCAAAATTCTGGCCCTTTGAGGATGCAGAGAAAGGGGAACCCTCATATACTGCTGGTGGGAATGCAAACTGCTGCAGCCACTCTGGAAAACTGTATGGAGGTTCCTCAAAAAGTTAGAAATAGAATTACCATACAACCCAGCAATTACACTACTAGGTATTTACCCAAAGGATACAAGAATACAGATTCGAAGCGGTACATGCACCCCAATGTTTATAGCAGCATTATCAACAATAGCCAAACTATGGAAAGAGCCCAAATGTTCATCAACTGATGAATGGATAAAGAAGATGTGGTGTATGTATATATATGCATATATACAACAAAACATTACTCAGCCATCAAAAAGAATGAAATCTTGACATTTGCAACAATGTACATGGAGCTAGAGTATATTATGCTAAGCAAAATAAGTCAGTCACAGACAGATAACATAAAATTTGGAATTTAAGAAACAAAACAGATGAACATATGGGCAGAGGGAAACAGAGAGAGGGAAACAAACCATAAGAAACTCAACAATAGGGGCGCCTGGGTAGTTCAATTGGTTAAGCGTCCGACTCTTGATTTCGGCTGTTATCATGATATCAGAGTCTTGAGACGAAGCCCAAGTTGGGATCTGTGCTGGGCATGGAGTCTGCTTAAGATTCTCTCTCCCTCTCCCTCTGCCCACACCTCCCCCCCCAACTCATGCACATACATGCGCTCTCTCTCAAATAAATAAATAAATAAATAAATAAATAATTTTAAAAAGAGACTCTTAACAATAGAGAACAAACAGGACTGATAGAGGGAGGTGGGGGGGATGGGCTAAATGGGTGAGGGGGATTAAGGAGTGCACTTGTGATGAGCACAGGGTGACGTACGGAATTGTTGAACCACAATATTGTATACCTGGAACTAATATAACACTGTGTTAACTATACTGGAATTAAAATAAAATGGGGAAAAAAGTACTGGTCCTGATCAGAGTATTTATTTGAAAATGTTTTCTGGGCACCTATATTTGGCCCAGGGATGCAAGAGTAAATAAGAGGGCACAGACTAATACAGACAACAACAATATAATCAACTCACTAAAATACAAGGTGAGCAGTGTAAAAACAGACTACGTCCAAGTACAAAGCAAGAGAAGGCACTCAGCAGCTTGCAGAGGCCTAGTTTCAGGCTGAGCAACAGTTCAGGCAGAGAACAACATTCTACGAAGAGGAAACACCATGAGCAATATACAAAGATTGAAAGAAAAAGGCTTGTTTAGGAAATAGCTGGCGGGGGGGGGGGCGGTTCTTCTCAACCACTCTGTATTCACGGCAGACACTTCTGCATGCCAGCATTTCTGACAGGCCATTTGAGGGGACTAAAAAGCTAAAACCCCATTACACAAGGAAGCAACAAAATTCAACCACTACTACAGTATAATAGTATTTCTGGATCTATAAAAGCAAACAAAATTACCAAATAAAGAGGTTTTCAGGATAGTTTGGCTCAGAATAAGGTGCCCATCCGCAGCTTAGAACAGGTCCAAGTGACTGCACCCGGGGCCAGCAGGGGAGAGAGGAGGTGCGGACCAGCCCCCAGCAGAGCTTGTCCCCAGGATGCCTGCACTTACCCTCCCAGCACATGGCTCTCACGGCCACCAAGAGAACCAGCAACAGCCCCCATTCAGCTGACCCTGCTGACCCCCTTTCCCAGATGCTGCTCAGTTGTCAGCCCGAGTTACCCACGGCACCAGCGCCACTAATGGGCCCTAATTTCCCAGCCTTGCCTCCCCTCCCCCCACTGCCCACTGGAACTTAAGAACCATCAGCCAGTCCCCACAACCTCTGCCCTGGCTCTAAGAGGACTGCTTGCCCGAACCCAACCAGACCAGCTGCCCCTGAAGACGTGACTTCTCCTGCAGGCCCTGGGGACCAGAGGCCCTTGTTCCTCCAGTGACCCCCTCCTGCAGGGCGTGGATGGAGGTGGGGCCACTGTTCTCACGTCCCCATTCTTACTACTGCTGAGTGGGTTCAGACGGCAGAACCTGATACTTCAAGTTCCCACAATCCTTTCAACTAAGGGCTCTGCCCCATCTCAGAAAGGGGAACAGCCTCTTTTCCATCCACATAATTTTTTTTTTTTAAAGATTTTATTTATTTATTTGACAGAGACACAGCGAGAGAGGGAACACAAGCAGGGGGAGTGGGAGAGGGAGAAGCAGGCTTCCCGCTGAGCAGGGAGCCCGATGTGGGGCTCGATCCCAGGACCCTGGGATCATGACCTGAGCCGAAGGCAGACGCTTAACGACTGAGCCACCCAGGCGCCCCCATCCACATAATTTTTTAAATGAATTATTTTCCATATAGCACATAGATAGGATGAAGAATAGAACATCTGTTTGGAGAATTCCACATCTTATTAACCTTTCTGTAAAAGATATTGGTGAACTAACTTCTCAGAAATTAAGAATAAAAAAGAACAATGAACCTTGTAAAGATAAAGTCAATTGCTATCTGGATAAAACTGTACCTATGCTCACAACAGTAAAGCCTTACATCTGTTATCTGCAGAACAAATAATACTTTAACTGAAACACGAACACTTTCTTCCATCCTATCCCTAACTTTAAGGAAACTCACGTCCCACATGGCCCACACTCCAAAACCCACTTGCACAGTTTCTACCCGAGAGGTGGGGGGAGGTCTTACAACTGGTTTCCTAAAGGATCGCTGAAGGCGTTGAAGTAGACCTCAGGGGTCACCCCATCAAGTCTATCACTTCTTATGTTTGCAAAAGGCTCATCTTCCCTTATCCCTCCCTGTGGCCTTGATGGCAAGGGCCTCCCTCTCTCAACTCCTAAATCAAACATAAAGCCCTTCATAGAGCATGCACTCAAAAAAGGCTGCTAATACAGATTACCAAATCAACAGGCAAATCTCAGCTGTCATTACTCCCAACATCTGCAGCACCTCAAGGAGAGCACACCCTCCCAGAACCAGCACTGGACTTGGGAGTCCTAAGACCTGGGTTCAGTCCCAGTCTGTATTTGTTCTGTAAACTTTGGGAGAGATGCCGAAACTTGTCGGGCCTCAACTTTCTGATCTTTAAAATTTGAGATTTGGTGCTATGATATTCTGTAATATGTTTCAACTAAATCATTACTAGTGCTTCTTTTTTGTATTATCTTCTCATTTTTACTTAAATTTTTAAAAATCAGAAACTAGGGGTGCCTGGGTGGCTCAGTCGGTTGAGCATCAGACTCTTGGTTTCGGCTCAGGTAATGATCTCGGGGTCGTGAGATCGAGCCTTGAGTCGGGCTTCATGCTCAGTGGGGAGTTCTCCCCCTCTCCCTCTGCCCCTCCCCTGGCTCCCATGTGCTCTCACACTCTCAAATAAATAAATATATAAATAAATGTTATAAAAATAAAATAATAAAAAATCAGAACCTAACAGAACACTACAGCCCAACATATCTATCTCTAGTTAAGGGAAATCAATATATTTTGATTACCTTAAAATGGAACTTTTTTTTAAGATTTTATTTTTAAGTAATCTTTACACCCAAAGTTGGGCTCGAACTCACAACCCCAAGATCAAGATTTGCATGCTCTATGAACTGAGCCAGCCAGTCATCCCAAAAAGGAACTTTTTAAACTTTTGAAGAGGAACTTAAAAAAATAGGAATTATTAGCTTTTTCTTCTACCATGGGCAGAGGAGAGCTATAATGGAACCTCTATCCACCGCCATAAGTGTAACCCACTAACACAATGCCTTACAGGAAAGCAGGTCACCAAAATGGCTCGGCTTAATATAATCATAAAATTTAGAATGACAGGATGGATGAACCACATGTAATCCTTCATAAAAATATTTCTTCCCACTGAGCTTTTGAGAGTTTGTGTGTGGCAGAGTTTGCTGATAAGAACAGTTCCTCAACTCTTGCCCATCCACAGGCAATGATGGGCCAACAGGAAGCTCTTGGTGAAGACCAGCTGCCTTTCCCACAAGACCTAACAATTCCTGTAGCTCTCCTTAGAGTACAAATTTATGTTTGCTCTAGAATTATAAGAGGAATACCTACACATAACAAAGGGGCATGTGGGGAATATGAAAGTATGCTGGGAGAATGCCCTAGATGTGTGAAGAGCTGGAGGTGATCACATTTGAGCTCAGTATCTATGTGGCCTTGATGGTCACTACAGGAAGAACAAGGAGGCCAAGTGTACCATCTCTGGAGTCAAAATGAGCAGGCTTGCAGTGAATGACTGACTAATTCTGGCGCACAGTCTCATCCAATCTTCTCACCTGTGATAACAGTATTCTGACTTTTATGTAGGGACCCACTCCTCCCCAACTCTCACATATTCAACTCAGCTGCCATCAACACAGCGTCTAAGGGACCACCCTTATCACATTTCCCAGCGAATGAATTCAGTGCCAGGTGACCCAAACTACTCCAGTCAGAAAAAACCACAGAATACAACACATTTCCACAGGTCTAAAATATTTCCAAAGTAAAAATGATCACTTCTTCAAGTTATAAGCACATGAGGATACCACCATAAATGAAGTATAATATTTAACAGAGAAACTTTGGGCTTCAACCTAATTTAAATGTACAAATTTATTTTAAGATTTTATTTATTTTTAGAGAGAGAGAGAGAACGAACATGAGCAGGAGGAAGGGCACAGGGAGAGGGAGAGAATCCTCAAGCAGACTCCCCGCTGAGTGCAGAACCCAACTTGGGGCTCAATCTCATGACTCTGAGATCATGACCTGAGCCAAAATCAAGAGTCGGACGCTCAACTGACTGAGCTACCCAGGCACCCCTCATGTAGCAAACTTTTAAGGGTGACTTTTGTAAAAATTATGAAAAAGACACACTAATGTTTCAATGCAACACTAAAATACACATATTTTCTGGCATGATTTATGGAAACAGAGGGACAGACACAGGAGGAACGTATTGTAATTTTTTCATATGCACAACTGTTTTCAAGGCACAATGGGTTGAGGTAAATGCATGTACAGGCTCCACGTTGATATATAATGAAAAATGACCTTATTGAGAAAAAAAATGAACATTTAATTTTGTGGGGCATTAAATCCTCAAGTGAAATATCTGGAAATAAAGGGAGAAAGCTCTTAATTTTCACATTACTATAAAAAAAACTAAAATAAGTAAATAAATAAATAGGACTTGATTCCATCATGACAGCATTAAGTACTGAAAAAGTCCTCAAAATGAGAGTCAGAAAATTGGTATTTAAATTCTTCCTCTTTAGTTAAATTAAGTCAGCCTCATCTTCCATAAGTCTTTTTCCTCATCTATAAAATGCTATCAAAGTAATAATTTAATTCATCCAACTGAATGATTACGCAGAAAAATCAGACACAAGAAAATTGGTTGGCTGGGGGAGAGGGGTGGGGCAGGGTGGCCAATAAAATATACAGGAAGTAGGATGAATAATGTTCCAAATATTTTCACTAAGTGATAAAAAGCAGTTAGAACCTGTTCTTTGTTTTGGATCTTTCATGGACAGCTAAAGAAAATAACATTTTGAGAAAATGAGAAGAACTAATGATAAAATGTTTCACAGTGACCTGAAAACACGAAATTTGCAATGGAAAACTTTGTTGCAGTCCAAACCCAAAAAATACTCCGTATCAAAATCACAAGCAAGGACACCGCTAACCCGTTTATTTGATCTCAATGGCACTGCTCCTGCAGGAACATCCCACGAAGACCAAAAGTCCATTGGACCCATTGTTCAAGTCTACTGAAGTAATAAGGAGTTAACTGTCGCTCAGAAACTGGTTTCATCATCCTGAAAACGTTCTGGCTCTTAGTCTATGAGTCAAAAACAATAAGCCAAAAACTCTAACAACCCAGGACTGCCTATCCAGGTTATTCACCAGACTTGGCACTCAGTGATTTTTGGCCAATGCCAAAAATTGATTCTAACATCAAAGGATAAAGACTTATGACCAGTGAACATAGTCAAACCCTGAAGGTGTAATGAGACCTTGAGGTACAATGGCAGCATTGTTGGAGTAATCACACAGCATCTGGAAGCCAGATTCATTTCAACTTGAGACTGGTAAGTGTATCTGTAAGTCTTACTCAGACCATAAAAACTGCAGAGAAGTACCACCTTAAATCCTTTTTGGAACAAGGCAGAATATGCATGCATGCATTACAGTCAATAGAAATGTCTTGCCCAAAGACTGGACACTGAGTTTTGCCTTAACCCTTCATTTCCCATCAGGTAATAGCCTACACTTTAATTAGATGGGAAAAAACAAAAATAAAAACAAAAACCCTGAAAGAAAAACCAAAATATCTGATCTTTTCATTTAGTATTAGTATTGTGACTATAGGACTCCAGAGACTAATGATTTATCGAGCAATCCACAGTATTCAGGACTGTCCTGGCCCCAGGCTGCTATTAGTAACTGCTACACAATGCCTACAGACCCCTTCAGACTATAGGGCCATCTCCTTGCAAAAGAAAAACTAAAAGCCTCCCTAGACTACAGATAAATCAAAAAGTATATGGCTTTAAAATCAAACCACCACAAAGCTACAGAAGATCCTGATCTAACTGAAAAATACCAACTATCACTCTAGAAGCATCCAGACCATAGCAATAAACAAGCATTCCTCAAACCGCTTTACGTCAAGTACCTATTTTAATGGGTTTCTATGTTCTCTGGATCCTAAAGCCTCGGAAGGAGAGAATACAGGATGTTTACTTAACAAAAATCCCGCCTTATCAAAACAGTATACAAAAAACCATGAAAAGGAACTAGTAGTTAGTTCTAAAGAATTAACTTTAAAAAACAAAAAGCTTCCTCCAGATAAACTACGCTCTCTTCCTCATTCCTGTGTTATTCTAATTGTCTTCTATATAATTTGGGGGAGAATCAGAGCGGAATTATCCAAAAGGAAGAAGATGAAGCACAACGCAGAGGAGAAGAAAACTCCATCACCCTCTTAGGGTCAACCACTGGGCCCACAAATCAAACTGATAAAACGCAAATTAACAGGAGGAGAGAAACCTGTTTGTTTACACATATCAAGCGCATACACACAAGAAAACTCAGGTGGCGAGCAACTCAAAGGGACCGGTGGAATGCAGGACTTCACAAAAGGCGCTGGAAGGAAAAAGAGGTTGGGGCTGGTTGTGAGTAGGGGACTAGGATAAGTGCCGTAAAAACGCTGCTGATAAGGTTTGTTACACTGAGAAGATTCTCCTCACTCCCAGTATAAGAAAGGGAAAGACTTCTACAAATGCAAATTTATGCCGGCTTTTACACAGAAAATAAGAGGTCAGAGAGCTAACTGCCTTCGGTTCAAAACAATCTTTTTGCCATAGTGATGTGTTTTGAGGTGGCAAACTTTGTTCTCCCTTTGGCATGCTCAGGGAACACCACCAAAAAATTAGAAGAATGTTTTTTTCTTTAAGGCTGATATCTTATGTACTTTTCCAACTATGGGTGGCAATGGAAATATTTCTTTAGCTTGCTGTTGAGAATACTGTTATTTTTCATTTGGGAGGGAGAAAAAAAGGCCCAGTGCTTCAGGCTTTTAAAGGACTTAACCAGGCCCTGGAAGGCTACTGATCTCTGTACTCTCACCTCGTGCCTTTCAATATATTTACCAAAAATACCATAAATAGTTTTGGAACATTAATGAAAGTCATAAGAATTATGAGATATTATTGCAAAGGACATATCATTAGAACCAAACCATTTAAGTAGAATATTTAAACTTAAGAGACCACACCACAGTCAACTTCTGGTCAACTCTTAAACCAGGCAAACAACATTCTTTTAAAATCCCAGACAGAGGAGTTTTCTACCATTGAAGTAACAGGATGTTACTCTGCCTGAACAAAGAAAAAAAAGTCCTGTAGGAAGACGTGCTGGCTAACTGCCGTCCTCCCGCGCGGGCACGACGCCGCCTGCGGCTGGAAAAGCGTTTAACCAAAACATTCATTTACAAATGTCTTTACTAGCACAATCCATTTTGATGTTGCATACACTTCTAACTCAAGCAGAGGTAACTTTTAAGAAGAAAGTGAAAAATAAATGTCATAAATTTCTCAGAATTAGAAAACACTACCAAAGGAGCATTAATGTAACAGAAAATAATCCCAGGAAAGGGAGGGAAAGGACTCTAACGCCGAGAAAAGCAATGCTGGAACATGAACTCCCAACTTGGTCATGGAAGTACAAGCTCACATTCAGGGTCAGGCGTCAAACCGTCGTGCCACCCAGTTCTGAAAAGGCAACACGGTCCTTTCGCTCTTACCTCACAGCTCTGCCGAGTGGAGAACGACACCCAGCAGCACGTAGGTGCAAATGGCCCAGGGCTGGCAACACAAAGACCTCAGCTCAGAAGGAGGTTTTAGTAAAAGGGTCAGATTTTATGTCAAACCATGACTTCCCCAGCAGGGATGGAGGAGGGCAGTGTCAATTAAAGTAATTAATTTTTAGTGTTATTTTAGGAGAGTCTTACTACTAAAAAATTTAGAAGTACAAGTGCCGTTCCATCTGCCGTGGTGGAATACAAAGAGGCTTTTCTTCACGTAAGAAAGGCTTATTGTTAAAACAAGAATTCCATGATCTTTTAAAAAGGATAAACAAATGATAAACCAAAAGAGGGCAAAGAGAATCAAATAATTTCCAACATGTACTAAAAGTAGGTGCTTTACTCCGGAACTTAGTCTGTTAAAGCTGGTGACCTAGAACTCTGAACACCAACAAAGACAGGCAGGCGAGAGAAGCCTCCTACTCCCTGGCCCCGCCATCCATCTGGCCACTGACATACACTGATTTTTCACTCTCCTGATACTTCCAAGTCTTATCTAAATCTCACTTTTACATGGAAAAAAAACTCCATGAGAAAAAGTACCAAAGGTATAACTCTACAAATGCACAGTGTCTTGAGGAAATCTTTAATAAACATAAAGTATGATAGAATACAGAATCCAGAGGAATTTAGAGTCCAAGTGGTTTCTGAATTTCCTACATTGGACTATAACTATACATTTTATAATCAGGATATATTTTTTTATAATCAAGTAGTAATTTAATAATTAGGTGGATATACCATGGCAACTAAGAGTATGGGTTCTGACTGACTGCCCAGACATGCATGACCACTCCTAAAATTCCAATTACTTAGCATCCCTAACCATCATCTAGAAAAATAGAATTTAGGGGTGCCTGGGTGGCCCAGTCGGTTAAGCAGTCGACTTCGGATTTCAGCTCAGGTCATGATCTCACGGTCATGAGATGGAGCTCAGTGCTCAGTGGGCGGTCTGCTTGCGATTCTCTCTCTCCCTCTCCTGCCCCCCCCACCCAAACACATGCGCGCGCACTCTCCCTCTCTAAAAACAAATAAATGAAACTTAAAAAAAAACTAGAAAAACAGAATTTATTAAGAATATCTGTCTCATGGGACGCCTGGGTGGCTCTGTCGTTAAGCGTCTGCCTTTGGCTCAGGTCATGATCCCAGGGTCCTGGGATCCAGCCCCGCATCGGGCTCCCCGCTCCGCGGGAAGCCTGCTTCTCCCTCTCCCACTCCCCCTGCTTGTGTTCCCTCTTTCGCTGTGTCTCTCTCTGTCAAATAAATAAATAAAATCTTTCCAAAAAAAAAGACTGTCTCATGAGACTGTAGTGAGGAAGACACAAGATAATATATACAAAAGTGGTTGGCAAGGTGGGAAGCCTTAATAAATATTACAGCTTCACTACTATAGTTGTAGGCTCATCACCTGAATGTATCTCAAAGTTAGAAGTGTGAGGGGAGAGCTTTGTTGCTCCACCTGGAGGTCGTAACAGTCTATGATTCTGTTTTCATAGAAAATTAATTCTGCACCAAAGAGAAAAAAAAAAAAAAAAAAACCCACTGGAAACAAAACCTGTCCTCCTTTTGCCAACCACCACCCTTGAAACAGAGGGAGTCGGTACCCAAGCATTCACAGGATTATGTTCTCGGAGAGCTCTAGAAAACCCATCCTGCTGCATGCTGTTTTCAAAGTATAAAAATGTTCATACAGCTTAAATGAGAAGTACTGTACACTAGAACTTCTACTGAGGACAACCAGCAGAGCGGGAAGTTACCTTAAGGAATGGTGGACATGTACTGACTTTCTTACTTGGACAGACTTTAATTTTCATTCTGATCACTATTTAAAAAGCTATAATGCTAAATTCTTACTGTGATTTGGAGCCAAAGAGTATTGTTTTTGAAACTTCCTACTACAATGTTACACATAATGTAACAGAAATTTCACTCGAAGGAATTCGTATTTGTGGATCTCTCCATTAATAAAAATAGTAACCACAGTAGAAGCAAGTGTGCAAAGTACTTATTAAATAGCTGACACTATTGTAAACATTTTACATATATTAATCTATTTACTCTTTGCAACAACGCTTTAAGATAAGTAAACACTTTGAGGGCCCCAGGTACAGCTGAGGAAACTGAGGCACACAAGGGGGAAGTGGTGAATCTCTCGACTGAGACCCAGACACCATCTCCTGCTTCTACCCACAAGGCTGTTATGTCTGGTGGCTTGGGAGAACTGCTTCTATTGGCAGGGCCACTTCCATAGCACCTAAAGCACCGGACAGCCCTATGCCCAACGTGGGGGGGACAGAAAGGAGTAATCGTGAGTTTCTGCTTACTCAACTGAAAGATTCTTTTCCCAGAGAGCCACAGACTCTTACCCTCTCTTTTCTCAATCAGCGTAACAGCCTGAATAAGAGGATACTGTCAGCTACAGTATTCCCAGGATTCATTCATTCTTATCTGAAAAGGAGTTTCACAACTAACCTATGTACTTAGATGACATAACTTCACCAAAAATAATCAGAATTTCTCCCTCCCTAATCATTCATTCTCATTGGAGCCGTCACCATTTCTGCCCCTGGTTCTCACACTTCTCTAATCCTTGGCCCACAACACTGCAGAGTCAAGTTTCAAAAAACAGAAAACCCGATCCCCTTACTGCCCTGCTTAAAGCCCTTCAGGGCTGCCCCATTTCCTACCGCTGCAGTTCTTTGCTTGGACTTGAGATTAGCCCCCTATGAATTTATGCACCACGGCCAAAAAAAAAGTGCACATGAATATTTCATACAGTCACACCAAGAACACAATTTACTTAATGCCTTAAAATTCCAAACGTAAGTAACAAAACTCCATCTTTAACTTCATAAAGGAATTAAAGATTTCTCTAAGCAAGTCCCTAAATATTTGCTGAAGGTAAGAGATGTTAATATTTTAACCAAAACCCATTCATCAACATACAGATTACATGTCAAAAACTTTAAAAGGGAATTTAGGAACTTAAGAATGATAAACTTTCCCGTAACGAAACATGTCATTTTATTTGAACTTGTATCATTAGGACAGTCATTCTGCTAATGTCCTTGGAAATTCAACTCCCCAGCACTTTGTGAATGTCTCAGTTGTGTATGTATATATGAAAGTTTAAAGCTCTATCCTTCATTAGCCTCACAGAAAGAGAACTGTAGAAGCATGCCAGAAACCAAAACCTCTGTCTGCTGCCCACCTTCTGCCAAAAGACCAACTGGAGGCAGACAGAGAGATCTGGCTATAGGGCATGCAGTCCATCCTTCCTCTGGATCAAGGGACCTAATCCCAAGTGTCTCAAGAGGACAACAATAACATGAGTAAAGCAAGTCTCCTGTGAGATGAAAGGGGTGGGACTATGGCAAATCATCTAAAAGGGGCAACCACAACCAGGTCTAGTGAACAGCATGGTAAAGGAATGCTGATGCAGGGGGGCCAGTCTCATATTTTCAGAAGATGGAAATAGGGATTTTTTTTTTTTTTTTAAAGGGTAGTAAAGTCATGAACCTTGGAAAGTGATACTTTTTTTTTTAATTTGACAGAGAGAGAGACAGTGAGAGCAGAAACACAAGGAGGGGGTAGTGGGAGAGGGAGAAGCAGACTCCCCACCAGCCAAGGAGCCCAACACAGGGCTCGATCCCCAGGACCTGAGCCGAAAGCAGACACTTAACCCACTGAACCACCCAGGCACCCGGGAAATAGGGATTTTTTTTTATGTGAAATATCCCAAGTTTCCAAGCACTGTAAGGTACACAAACACACCCACAAGTATGATCCAGCCCACATCCACCAGTTGGCACCTCATAATAATACAGACCTTATTCAGACCTTATTTATTAATTTAATAGTCAGGTATTTGGGCCAACCCTGCACCACACACTCTGCTAGGCGTGGGGACAAACAATGAAGAAATCTATATCCTCATCCAGTGGAATGGAGGAAAAAGCACACAGATACAATGCATAAACACTGTGATCAGTGCAATGACAGAGCCAGGTAGAAGCCATGGAAGAGTGAGAAAAGGAACCCAAGTCAGCACAGAAAGAGTGGGGGTGGGGTAGCTGGGATGAGTCCTAGTAGAATTGAGGCAAACAGAAAGGAAAAAGCAGAGAGGCCAGGCTGCAGCTGAGAGAACAGTAATGCAACGTGCAAGACTAGGGAACCAGGGACCAGGAGGCACCCTGCGGGGTTAAAGACCAGGACAGGATTGGGGGTGGTGTACACCGAGCAGTTGGACCAAGTGAAATTCAGGGAAGAAGGATAGACTGAACACAAATGCCCATAGCAGATAAAACCAAGAGAATGGATCATGTATCAGTGTGGAGAAAGCAGCAACTCTGACAAATGCATTCAGAATTTTGATAATACTATAGTTAAATCTTCTTTTTACTAAAGTAATATGTAAAATGTAAAAAAAAAAAAAATGAAAAGTCATACACAAAGAAGAAAATGTTATATCACCCATAATCCTACACTAACTACTACACAGTTCCTCCCCAACTAGAAATGTCCAATGATATTCTTCTCCCCAATCTTTATTTATTTCTCCTTTGATCCTAATTTTTATCTTTTACTTGGACTTCTCCATTTGAGCACATCTACCATAGGCCTCCTCAAACCTTCTGTGATATGAAATGGAGCATAAAAGAGTAAGTCTCAATTTAAAAAATCAAACCAGGGCGCCTGGGTGGCTCAGTCGTTAAGCGTCTGCCTTTGGCTCAGGTCATGATCTCAGGGTCCTGGGATCGAGCCCCATGTGGGGCTCTCTGCTCAGCAGGGAGTCGGCCTCTCCCTCTCTCTCTGATCCTCCTCCACTTGTGCACTCTCTGTGTCTCAAATAAAATCTTTAAAAAAAAAATTTTTTTTAGGGCGCCTGGGTGGCTCAGTCGGTTAAGTGACTGCCTTCGGCTCAGGTCATGATCCTGGAGTCCCGGGATCAAGTCCCGCATCAGGCTCCCTGCTCGGCAGGGAGTCTGCTTCTCCCTCTGACCCTCCTCCCTCTCATGCTCTATCTCATTCTCTCTGTCTCAAATAAATAAATAAAATCTTTAAAAAAAAAAATTTTTTTAAACCAAACCACCTTTCCATAATACACATTATTTACGCCAACCACTTCAGCCTTTACACATAACACAGGTCACAGAGAGAGACTCTTTACTCTTTTTCATCAGAGAACCCATACTCTAGGTAGGAGGGGCTTGGCTCCATAAATGTATGACCCTACTTAACTGCTTTAACTAAAAGCTGCAATTAAAGTGAAGAG
>NC_058414.1:18755097-18781267 GCF_002201575.2 Neomonachus schauinslandi | reverse complement strand
CTGTCAAAAAAAAAAAAAAATCTTTAAAAAAAAAAAAAAAAAAAAGATGAGCAAAGGACTTGAATAGACATTTTTCCAAAGACGATATAAAAATGACCACCAAGCACATGAAAAGATGTTTAACATCATTAGTCACTGGAGAATGCAAATAAAAACCACAAGATATTCCTCAAATCCTAGTACATGAATGTTCACAGCAGCATTATTCGCAATAGTCAAAAAGGAGAAACAAGCCAAATGTGCGTCAATGGATGAATAAATTGTGGTATGTATATGCAACGGATTTATTATTCAGCCATAAAAAGGAATGACATCTAACACACGCTTCAACATGGAACCTGGAGGACATTGTGCTAAGGGAAATAACCCAGTCACAAAAACACAAATACTATAGATTCTACCTATATCAGGTATCTGGAGCAGTCAAATTCATAAAGATAGGAAGTAGAATGGTGGTTTCTAGAGTCTGCAGAGAGAGGGGAATGAGTGCATTTTATAGTATGTGAATCGTATCTCAATGAAAAATTATTCTGAGTAAGCAACTGCTCTTTTGGAACTACAGTATCATATAAAACAACAAAACCAAAACTCTATTGGGTCAAATGCTATTTCCCCATATTTCCACCCTTGTCAGTTACCTGCAGGTACCAGCTTACTTCTCTCTGCCCTTTACCAGAGGAAAAACAGCCACAGGCAGGCCGGTGTCTGAGTAGCTGGGCTACAGTATGTGCACCCTGGCACTGCCTCGTCTACTGAGAAGGGCACACTCGTCCGCTCACTCATGGCTCTTGGGCCCTGGGACCCCGCCCGCCCTGGGCACACAGGTGCCCTGCAGAGTCTCCAGCAGCCACAGACTCACCTCAATGTTGATACCCATTTCCTTTCTGACCTTCTGCTCCACTGTCAATTCTCCTCTTACACTCTGCTGGTAACTACTACATTGTAGCCACATCAAACTTGAAATCAGGCCCTAACTAAAATATGTCCCAAGTACAACCTCTGCCTTTTTTGATTCCCATTGTTGCTTGTGCTAGGGAGTTGGTTACTGACAAGTTTTATGAGCTCTGGTATTCGAAGAAGGGGCTAAAAAACCAAGGGGGAAACGTGCTCTGAAGGCAAGAAGGGAGGGAAAGGATGAAGAAGCTGTTTCAAAGTACAAGAACAGAATCAAAAGCCCAATGATTAGGGCATAGTCTGACTAAGGAAGATAATAAAAGCCCGGGCTACCAAGTGTGAGAGTCAAGCAGCTCAACTAGGAGCAACAAGAAACACACAGTGGTGCCTGCGTGGCTAAGTCAGTAAGCATCTGCCTTCCGCTCAGGTCATGATCCCAAGGTCCTGGGATCAAGTCCCGCACTGGGCTCCCTGAACCTTGGGGAGCCTGCTTCTCCCTTTCCTTCTGCCGCTCCCCCTGCTTGTGTTCTCTCTCTCCCTCTCTCTCTCTGTGTCAAATAAATAAATAAAAAGAACTTAAACACACACACACACACACACAAAGCGGGGGGAATGAAAAAAGGCCCAGGAAAAAGCAAACCCCAAGGAAGCAATCCTCAGGATTAGAACAAATTCCTCCCTGCGCCCACATCCCTGCATCTAGTTAAGTGACGGTACCACCCAAGACCAGCAGGAGTCGTGGACAAAATTCTCAAGTGGTAGAGAAGCACACCACGTATTTTAGAAACCTTCAAATCACTGAAGATGTCATGTTCTGATGTTCAAAGTAGGACTATTTGTGTTACTTCGGAGAAGTCAAAGCCTGGCTGCAATAGCCTTTATATTATCACGGTCATAGTACCTTATGGTTTCCCAAGTACATCTAACTTCAGCCTCACAATTATCCCAGGCAAAAGAAAATATCCACCTTCAATTTGCAAATGGAAGGTCTTCTGATTTTACTAATCTCTCCACAACACAATACTGTGTGACTCGGCTGACTGATGTCAGGAGAAATATACATAGTAGTCCACATACAATGAACAAATAGAGAAAAACTGGAGTCGAAAGAAGGAGAAGCAAATGAGAAATGAACATGGAGAATATGAACAAAAAGGTTATTCTCTAGAAAATGTGTAACATCTGCCATATGCATAGCATATAAATGCAAGTTAAAAAGCACATCTACGGGCGCCTGGGTGGCTCAGTCAGTTGGGCGGCTGCCTTCAGCTCAGGTCATGGTCCCGGGGTCCTGGGATCGAGCCCCGCATCAGGCTTCCTGCTCGGCGGAGAGCCTGCTTCTCCCTCTCCCTCTGCCTGCCTCTCTGCCTACTTGTACTCTCTCTCTATCTCTCTGTCAAATAAATAAATAAAATCTTTAAAAAAAAAAAAGCACATCTACTCAGCAAACAACAGTGGAGCCATCCCGCAATGGAAGAACAATGAAGGGAAACAACGAAGGGAAGCAGGTAAGTCCAGAAGGAAAGGAAGATTCTTGGGTTTTGTGTTCATTTTTTAAATTAATTAATTTATTTTTTAACTAATCTCTACACCCAACATGGGGCTCGAACTCACAACCCTGAGGATCAAGAGTCAGATGCTCTACCAACTGAGCCAGCCAGGAGCCCCTGTGTTCCTTTTAAATGGGGCAAAACAGGAAAAAAAGTACCAGTGAAAAGGGAAAGGCTGTGAACTTCAACTGTGATCTTCAACATCCACTTTGGCAAGGTTAAAGTAATTTCCTTAAGATCATTTACTGAGCCCTCGTCCATTCATACAGGTACTGTCCAATAGACCGATGATGATCTTGTGGCATCTCTCTGACCTCGGAGAGCTGAATCCTTATTAGAAGTAGCATGGACCCGGGTTCCACGCCACGAATTTCGGGGTGATTTTTAAAAGTTCACTGAGTAATGCCTCCACCAAAATGATAACATGCCCAAATGTGTAAAAGATGTATTTTTCTTTCCCAAAGAAAGTGTTCCTGAGCTCCTCTTACTGCCACCGGTAAATTCCTTCAAAAAGAAGGCCAGAGGAGCTGCTTGTTCAAAGACCACAAACCCCTGAGACTGAAAATCTGGAGCCTTCTACTTCACAGCCAAGAGACAGGTTGGCTGCACTGTAACATAGGTTGTTGTTTTAGAATTATCAGAATTGGGACGCCTGGGTGGCTCAGTCGGTTAAGCGTCTGCCTTCGGCTCAGGTCATGATCCTAGAGTCCCTGGATCGAGTCCCTGGATCCAGTCCCGCATCGGGCTCCCTGCTCGGCAGGGAGTCTGCTTCTCCCTCTGACCCTCCCCACTCTCATGTGCTCTCTCTCATTCTCTCTCTCTCAAATAAATAAATAAAATCTTAAAAAAAAAATTATCAGAATTATTTTTATCACAAGTAATTACAGGAATGAGAAGTAGAGTCTCCCAAGCCTTAAGAATCTTAATTCCATCATAAAGCATTAAACAGACATTTTTGAGCTCCGTTTTTAACTACTTTTTCAGGAGATGGTTCTTTCTCTACTCACAAATGTAGGTAACTCAGCACCACTCAATACCTCCCTGGTTTGTCTCTGATCCATAAAAGGCAAGCTTTTTATCTTACAGACTCCAGGTGCATAACAGTTAAAAACTATTCTGTTCACTGATCCTAAACTAGTACATTCACTCACTATCCTATCACCCTGTTTAATTTTCTCCAGAAAACCGATCTGAAATTATTCATGGCCACTACCATATCCCTATCACACTGAAGAAATGGTTCATCAAATATTTGTTGTGCTGACCAGTAACCAATTAATTAACAATACTCCCCAGAAATCTTCAGTCAGCCTCCCCTTCCCTCTAGCCACCTCAGAATACGGGGCTCAATTCCACACAGAGCAAGAACTGAGGTCAGAACATGTGGACTCAGCCCGGTCACTTCCTGGCAGTTGAAGGAGCTCTTGCTGGCCATAGATGGAACAATTTATGCATTAGTAAGTATAATAATACACAAACACGGTTACATCCATAAGTAATTTTGGGGTCATTTTGGAAGAAGCCAGTAAATCAACTATTTTGAATGTGCTAAATAAAAGGGAAGACTCAAGTTTGTATACGGACTGGGGCGCCTGGGTGGCTCAGTCGTTAAGCGTCTGCCTTCGGCTCAGGTCATGATCCCAGGGTCCTGGGATCGAGTCCCACATGGGGCTCCCTGCTCGGCGGGAAGCCTGCTTCTCCCTCTCCCACTCCCCCTGCTTGTGTTCCTGCTCTCGCTATCTCTCTCTCTGTCAAATAAATAAATAAATTCTTTAAAAAAAAAAAAAAAGTTTGTATACGGACTTTCCTATACAAAATGCACCTGAAGTATCCAAAGAGTTGATACGGGGAAGCTTCTCTACAAAATATTCTATGAAATGAATAAAGAAAAGATGGAATGGGGCACCTGGCTGGCTCAGTGGGTAGAGCGCGCAACCCTTCATCTCGAGGTTTTGAGTTCAAGCCCCACAATGGGTGTAGAGCTTACTTAAAAATAAAATCTTAGGGGCACCTGGGTGGCTCAGTCGTTAAGCGTCTGCCTTTGGCTCAGGTCATGATCCCAGGGTCCTGGGATCAAGCCCCGCATCGGGCTCCCTGCTCAGCGGGGAGCCTGCTTCTCCCTCTCCCACTCCCCCTGCTTGTGTTCCCTCTCTCGCTGTGTCTCTCTCTGTCAAATAAATAAATAAAATCTTAAAATAAAATCTTCAAAAAAAGAAAGAAAAAAGACAGAATGATAACATCAACATTTTAGAATACCTAATGAATTAATGGATGCAGGCAGTGGCCATCACAAATGGCTGATGATATCACAAAAGAAGGGATAATTAAAAGATAAAAAGCTAAAACTTCTTTCTGCCAAAAAGTAGTGATTTTTTTAAACCTGAGTAAAAAATGGCAAAAGATATGACAGGGATTTTGGGGATGGAGGGGGCACAGAGTGGAGAGATACATACAGGTGTTTCCTGAACTCTTATTTTTTTAAAAAGAGAAAAACACCCAAATAGAAAAGCTGGCAAAGTAAAGAAACTAAAAATTTACAAATGAAAAACTAGAAACATCTAATAAATATAAAGGGGGAAAGTTTAACCTCATTTATAATTAGCTGCAAATTAAAATAATGACCTATTTGTTTTAACTGCACTGTTGAGAATTCACAAGAGTTCAATTACATGACTTGAGAAAGTATAAATTGGCAAAACCTTCCAAAGAGATCAGTTAGGAAATATGCTTCAAAATATATATTTTTAAGGCACCTGTTAATGCAGTGATTTGAAATCTAGAAGTTCATGATCCAGAAATATTATGTTCATTAAGTGTTCACTACAGCATTAAGTATAAAAGAAAAAAAAAAAAGAAAAACCCTGCAAACATCATAAATGTCCAACAATGGGAAACATTAAATAAACTGTTCGATTTAGTAAAATTTCATTAAATAATCATTCTCATGAAGAACATATAGGGGGAAAAACATGCTTTAGAATATATTCTTAACCTTAAGAAAACACTCATAATAAAACGGTCTGGTAGATATATCAATTTCCTAATACACATTTATAAAGGAAGCTAGAAAGATCAACACCAAAGTATTACCAATCCCTAATTAGTGAAGTTAAGTATTCTTTCCCTTTTATACTCTTCTCTGAACTCAAAAATGTTGGCAATGAACACATACTATTTTCCTATCTGGAAAAACGACACACCACACACACCATTAGCTTCAGTAACATTAACTCTACAAAACACCCCGGGCGACTCACGGAAGCTCTATGGGCCTGTTTCTTCAGAGATGAAATTCACAATCCCAACCAGATGAGTGGTCTTCGAACTGTGAGATCATGCACGTAAAGTGCTTTCGTATCTGGCCCAGAACGAACATTCAGTACACATTAATGTTGTTTATTACTATTAACCAATGGCTCACAGCAGTGGCAAACAGAACCTGACAAGCAAGCACAGGGATTCCAGACCCACAACTCCCATTTCAACCACTTGTCATTAATGCTTTAAATACTGGACTCCTGGATATGGTTTCAATTAAAGAAAAGGTTCCACCATTTTTAAAGTTCTAAAACCACTTAAGTAGATAATCCCTAAAGTCCCTTGGAGTATTATGTCACTCTAAATATGACACATTTCTCATCCCTTTGGAACGTCTGGAAATACTCTTGGTGAACACACAAATAATAAAAATCCAGGTTAAATATATTTGGCATGATTCTAATATACTGCATAATAACTTCTTGTTAACTCTGAGATTCTATGATGGTTTTCCTCCTAATGCATATTCATATTACACATATTAGTTACTAAAAATTTTCTGAAATTACTTCTCAGTTGGTATCCTGAAACTCCCTGCATTTTTACACAATGCAAAAACAGTGCACTAAATGAAAAAGGTGTCTTTCAGGCAATCTTAAAAGTGCGCCTCTTAACTTGAAAAAAAAGGGTCCTTTAAACAGTGGAAACCACCTCTCAAATTACTGTTTGGAAGGGACTAGAAAGTAGCATTAACTCTTGAGGTCTACCCTCTACTCAGTGAAGACACTCTCAAGGACCAGATAAAGCAGAGTATTCACTAGTACTGCGTTCCCTCCACGTTAAGTAAGCGCTTCACAGCAAATAGCACAAATTAGTACAAATGATTCTAAAAGCCAGAGAAAGCCCACCAGATAAAACTACATTCCTGACTCCTAGGCTTGACAATATTTTATTCCTTGACCTTATTCCAAGTTTACAAATGAGATCAAAGATCAAGTAGTTTCCATGAGCATCTTTCTAAATCAAGATTCCTATTATTCTTTTTTTTTTAAAGATTTTATTTATTTGTTAGAGAGAGAGAGCGTGGGCGAGAGAGAGTGAGCGAGAGTACAAGCAGGGGTAGCTGCAGGCAGAGGTTGAGAAGCAGGCTCCCTGCTGAGCAAGGAGCCCGATGCCGGGCTTGATCCCAGAGCACTGGGATCATGACCTGAGCTGAAGGCAGCCACTTAACTGACTGAGCCACCCAGGCGTCCCCCTATTATTCTTAATGAAAAAGGTTAATGACAAGAAAAGGAAAAAATGGCTGCAAGGTCACAAGCGGTACAAGACAGGGTGACCGTCAACACGGTCAACCGACCTTTGAATTAGACTCTCCTCAATCCAGGATCCGCTCTATCTACCTAGAGGCAAATGTGGCTTCCAGAACACACGTCCTCTTTGATTTCACCCAATTTTAGTTCCAGCTCACTGGCCTCTAATGACTACTTCCGTGACCTGGGGCAAGGTATGTAACCCCTCAGGATCGGTTTACCTCATCTGAGAATAAGGAACAACACTATCTCGTCTACAGTGCAGGCCAGACTCTTACATGAGCATGACTATCAGGAAGTGAAAATCAGACTCTGGTTTGACACACTTTTTCCTACAGGTAGGAAGAGCTGCCACAGCAATTCATACTGGGGTGCCCATCCCCCCAACAACTCTCAAAGCGGGGTCACAAATCCCAAGAAATCCAGGAGATCAAACTATTTTCATCATGATAACGAGGTATCATGTGCCCCTTTTCACTGTGCTGACATTTGCACTGACAATGTAAATCAGTGGGGGGTAAAAGGACGAGCACCTCATCCCCAGTGGCCCCAAACTGCACCCACCAGCAGTCACTGGGCTCTTCACTCAACTTGCACTTAAAATAATGCCGGTTTCACCTAAGAGTGTATTTGACCAAGGAGTGAAACATATTAATTTTTATTATATCTCAACCCTGAGCACATACTCAGTCTGATGAAACAGCAAGCACTTCTGCTGCATACGCTCGTCTCAAGGAAAAACACCTGTGCTTTAACAAGGGGTCTGGGAGCAAAAAGAACGAGTCTCTTTTTCCAGGGAACACCCTTCTTACTTAACAGAGGAGCCATGGTTATTCAAACCTGGGTACCTGGCAGACATAGTCTCCAATACTAATGAAATGAAGCTCCTGCAGTAATACAAACAGCTGATGCAAGGACACAGGATGAGTTTAAGGATTTTTTTTTCATTAAGCCAAAATAACATTTTGTGACAGACTAAAGGCAGAACATATATAAGAATCTAGCTTCTATTAAGCCAGACAATATTGAGACTGACAGAAATGTAAAACAATGTCATTCTTCTAATTTTTTGTTTCAAAAAGTATTTTTTCATTTAATTTTTTTTCATTTTTTCACTTAAAAATATGCTATTTTATTAATATGCAATGGTTTACTGTGTTCTTTAAATTAATATTTTATAGGGGCACCTGGGTGGCTGTCATTAAGCGTCTGCCTTCGGCTCAGGTCATGATTTCTCAATTTTAAATTTTTTTTAAACATTTATTTTTTTTTTTAAGATTTTATTTATTTATTTGACAGAGAGAGTGAGAGCACACAAGCAGGGGGAGCAGCACGTAGAGGGAGAGGGAGAAGCAGGGAGCCAGATGCTGGGATTGATCCCAGGACCCTGAGATCATGACCCGAGCCAAAGGCAGACACTTAACCAACTGAGCCACCCAGGCGCCCTCAATTTTAATTTCTGACTAAGTACCAATAAATATAAACCACATTTTAAAAAGCTCTTCAGTCTCCTCAATAATTTTTAAGAGTCTAAAAGAGTCCTGAGAGCAAAACATTTAAGAATCACTTCTATACAATTATCAAGTTTCTTAATTCAAGCTATTTGAATAATCAAAATGTCACTCAGTACCTGACCCTTTTATGTCCTGTCACATCCTTAACAGCAAAGAAGTTTACTAACCTTTCAGTTTACCCTTCAGTTATCAATATGCTACCTTAATGAAACTTTTAACTTTTTTTTTGAGACATGCTTCCCCCACCACCACCTTTGAGAATGTGAGTAAAGCTCTAATTCTCTAAAACACAGAACTCAAGCACTAAAGAATGCATGCAATTTCTGGGTTCAAGGACAGTGTCCTTCAGTCGCAGCCATGAGACACCAGAATAAAACCCTGGCGCTGGAGAGCAGGGAGGAACCTGGATTTCACATGCCCTGCTTTTAGTTACTGCACTCCAAAGACAGTCTGTAAATCCACTGATCACGAGCCAACTTACAAAACAGTAATTTACATACATGAGTGAAATTCGGATTTTAAAACAAAACCTAGACAATATTTTCAAGTAAACCAAGGAGTCCTATCTTAACTAAAATAAACACAAATCCAAAGAAGTAAAAATGAAATCTACCATATTTTTTAAAAACTGCTTAATTTACTCAATATTTCAAAAGTGACTGAAGTCACAGTTAAGAAAAAGCTATGTTCGTATCTTCCTTTACCATTTAGAAATCTCTAATTTCTGTGAAAATGTAACTAAATACTATTTTTAAATTTTTTTTTTTAGATTTATTTATTAATTTGTCAGAGAGACAGCACAAGCAGGGGGAGAGGCAGGCAGAGGGAGAGGCAGGCTCCCCGCTGAGCAGAGAGCAGGACCCTGGGATCATAACCCAAGCCAAAGGCTGTTGACCAACTGACTGAGCCACCAAGGTGTCCCTATTTAAAAATTCTATACATGCTAATGGAGGACTCAAAATGGTTCACACTGCAAATGTCCTTTCCAACACAGCAAAAAGCTATAACCAAAAGAGAATTATCTATTCAACATTAGTCTCTCAGAATACAGGGGCTTAAGTACAACAGCCTCCAGGTGTTGACTGTTTCATAAACTTTTTTTAAAGACCCACTTTTAGGATTAAGGCTTAAAATTATCCTCCTCTCTGTCTCTTCCACTTTCTTGAAAACTTATTCAAGAACACATTAATGATTAACTTTACCAAGCTTTAGTTTTTATTGTCACACCCACTCTTACATTTAATCCAGGAAGAGGAAAAAATTACATAATCTGCTTTTTAAATGTTTTTCCAAATAATCAAGTGGTCTTTTGCTGGTAATCCAGTTCATCAAATTTAAATAATTACATTTTCTTTTTAGTCGCAGTGTTGTCCGTAGGCTGTATATTTAAGGCAAATTAATATTCAAAAGAGCAAAGCAACATCTATGCTTTAAAACACACACACACAATATATTCTCCCCACACACACATAGCCATACCCACTCCCTCAACAGACAGAGGAATGAACTGTAAGCTAACCTTCCTCTTCTGCTCAGCACTTCTCATCTTCAGTCCCTTAATTCCTCTAACACAAAAACGTTGCCAATTTAATCATGTGGAAGAGGGGAAAAAGAGGAGCTACATATGCAAACTGTTTATGTTAAACTTAAGCAAGTTTATCAATACTTATCAATATTTCTTTAGAGACCCTCATTTAAAAATACATTAATAATTAATTACCTTGAGAATAAATTACAGAATAAACTAAGTTTTCAGAAAAGGCAAATCAATAAGCCCATTTCACAGTACTGAACTACCACAGGCAAACTAAAGAGGACTCAAAGGTGGCGTGCTGGGCTCAGTCTGTTAAGTGTCTGCCTTTGGCTCAGGTCATGATCCCAGGGTCCTGGGATGGAGCCCCATGTCGGGTTCCCTGCTGGGTAGGGAGCCTGCTTTGCCCTCACCTCTGCAGCTCCCGCTGCTTGTGCTTGCTCTCTCTCTCTCTGTCAAATAAATAAATAAAATCTTAAAAAAAAGAAAAAAAAAAAGGACTCAAAGGCCAAAATAAAATCAGCACTAATTTAACCATTTGATTTAAAATAAAGTTATAGGGGCGCCTGGGTGGCTCAGTCGGTTAAGCAGCTGCCTTCGGCTCAGGTCATGATCCTGGGGTCCTGGGATCGAGCCCCACGTCCAGCTCCCTGCTCGGCGGAGAGCCTGCTTCTCCCTCTCCCTCTGCCTGCCACTCTGCCTACTTGTGCTCTCTCTCTGTCAAATAAATAAATAAAATCTTTAAAAAAAATAAAAATAAAGTTATATATGGGGTGTCTGGGTGGCTCAGTCGTTGGGTATCTGACTCTTGATTTCAGCTCAGGTCATGATCTCAGGGTTGTGGGATTGAACCCTGCATCCAGCTCCGCACTGAGCACAGAGTCTGCTTGTCCCTCTCTCCCCCACCCAGTAAATAAATAAAATCTTTTTTTTTAAGTTGTATTTATAAAGCTAATTTTGCATTCAAGTGACAAATCCTAACCACCAAAGCCTGACTGTGGCCCCCAAAGATCCTCTCATACAATGCTCCTCCTCAGAAGTGAATTCTACATAAACCCACATACTTATAAAGAGAAGTAAAAGTTTGCACACTAAGACCATTACATGGAGAAAGAATGGTCTCTTCAATAAATGGTGCTGGGGCAACTGGATATACACAATCCAAATAACTTAAGCTGGACCCCTACTTCATACTACATACAAAAATTAACTCAAAATGGATCAACAACCTCAATATAAGGGCTAAAACCATAAAACTCTTAGAAGAAAACGTAGGGATAAAAATTCAGGACCTTCAATCTGGCAACGGGTTCCTAGATTTTACAAACAGAAGAATGTGCAACAAAAGAAAAAAATAGATCCACTGGACTTATCAAAATTAAAAACTTTTCGGGATGCCTGGGTGGCTCAGTCTTTGGCTCAGGTCATGATCCCCGGGTCCCGGGATCAAGTCCCTCATCAGGCTCCCTGTTCAGTGGGGAGTCTGCTTCTTCCTCTCCCTCTGCCTGCCACTCCCCTGCTCGTGCTCTCTCTCTGACAAATAAAAAAAAACCTTTTCTGCATTAAAATGCATTATCAAGAAAGCAAAAGACAACCTACAGAAGAGATAATATTAACAAACCATACATCTGATAAGGATCTAGTACCTAAAATATGTAACAAACACAACTCAATAACAAAAACTGTCAATACACATTTCTCCAAAGATATATAAATCACCAACAAGCACATGAAAAGATACTCAATGTCATTAATCATTAGGAGAATGCAAAAACCACAATGAGATACAACTTCACACAGAAAAGGATGGCTATAATTTGAAAAGGAGGGAAGGAAGAAAGGAACGGGAGAGGGGAGACAAGTGTTAGCAAAGATGTGGAGAAACACTTTGCATTGCTGGAGGGAATATCAAACAGTGGAAGCTCTGGAGAAAACAGTGTGCTGATTCCTCAAAAAGATAAACACAGAATTACAATACAACCTAGCAGTTCCACGCTAGATATACAACAAAAGAAGTGAAAACTGGTACTCAAACAAATACATATGCACACATTCATAGCAGCACTATTCATAACAGGCAAAAGGTAGAAACAACCCAAATATCCGTGAGTGATGACTGGATAAACAAATTGTGGCATATACATGTAATGGAATATTATTCGGCCATAAAAAGGAATGAAATACTGATTTATGCTACAACTGGGTGAACCACAGAAACATTATATGAAAATAGCCAGACACAAGAAGTCACATACTGCATGATTCCACTATATAAAGTATTCAGAGTAGATAAATCCAAAGGGACAAAGTACAGACTGGTGGTACCTAGGGGTTGGAGGAGGGAGCAACGGGGTGCAACTGTTTAATGGGCACTGGTTTCAGTGGGGGGGATGAAACATTTTGGAACTGGTGGCTACACAACACTGTGAATATACTAAATGCCACTGTTCACTTTAGACTGGTTAATTTTATGCTGTGTGAATTTGACCTCGATTTTTTTTTTTTTTTTAATTTGCAAGGATGTCTAATTTGCTAGTCTATACATCTCCACCTCGGTCAGGAATGCTCTCCCCAACTCAGTGTGCCCCTCTCAATACCTTAGGTCTCCCTGGCTCATAGCCTAGATGCAGCTGGAGAGAAAACATTGGGTCAAAAATGACCTATGAAAACAAACTCTAAGAATGTATATTTACATAAAGACTGAAATTTTATGGGGCGCCTGGGTGGCTCAGTAGGTTGAGCGTCTGGCCTTCAGCTCAGGTTGTGATCCTGGGATTGAGCCCCGCATCAGGCTCCCTGCTCAGAGGGGAGCCTGCTTCTCCCTCTCCTTCTCCCTCTGCTGCTCCCCTTGCTTGTGCTCTCTCTCCCTCTTGTCAAACAAATAAATAAAATCTTAAAAAAAAAAAGACTGAAATTTTATGCTAGGGGGAAAAACACTAGAGAAACATATACACTAAAACTTAACAAAATTCAAAAACAAATGGAAGGTGAGGACCTCTGTGACTATAAGCAGTGACAAACATTCAAGTCTGCATGACCACCACCAATGTTTGAAAATGTCAGGCAGCAGAGGACTTCCTCTTAAGTTTCAAACTGCAAACCACAAGGCAGAACTGCACAGAAATTTCTCTGAAACGCCTACCCGTATTTCACATTTGAGACATTGCAGGCAGTCTATTACTTTTTCAAGAGCTGATTCTTAAAGCAAAAAGAATTATAATACTGGCCCTGTTCAGAAATGTTAAGAAGAATAAAGCCTTTCTTCTCAAGTACTTACTATGTAACTTACTCAGCACTAAAGCCTATGAGATGCTACATACTGACAAAGAACACAGGAACAGTGTTTGACGCCTTTAGAGTGAATATTTTAAGGATTAAGTGAGAAAAGTACATTATTTTCCAAGAAGTGGAACTGTATCTGTATATGTATTATACAAATAAATTTATGCCTTTAACACTATAGTGATGATTTAAGGACACATCACTCATACTTTTCCCTTAGTGGACCAAGCATCCTGGCTGAAAACTTCACTTAGGGAAGCTTTTTTCAAGGTAAGAAATGCCACCTGGAGTATGCATGGTAGAAACAAATTTAAAATTTGAAGGAATCAAACTGTCTTTCCTTAAAAGTACTTTGACCAAATGACTCATAGCTGAAAAGCTAGCAAATGTGAAGCATGGGTCAGTAAGGCTACTAGACCCTTTGATTGGGGAGGAACACTGATGACACGACAGGATATGTCCATCAGGCATCATGCCTGGGGTCTTCCCACCTATTATCATTTAATGCCCAATAACCCTGTTATTCCTATTTAAAATCCACCATGTACACTGAAGTAGGTACATTAAGAAGTTAACTGAACATCAGTAAGAATCATGTAGAGGTGGTTTCATGCCAGTGAGACTTTTATGATTCCCAACTGTAATGTCCCCCCCCCGCCCAAAAAGGTGCTCTCAACATTCCTACACATACTAATTTGATAAGTGATCCAAATCATCCACGTCAATGAAAAAAACATTTAGCAGAATAGAATCAAAGTATTTCATCTCACTATTTAATGAGCCCTTAAGTTCAGAAGTTGGTGATTAAATCATGGATACTTCTGGAGAGCAGGTGTTAAACTATCTAGGTATGCAATTGCATAAACCACATTTCTCCAACTCTTCAACAAAGTATCACCAGAGGCTATGACATGCCTTGCTGAAATCAAATCCTGGTATGCTACAGTGGCCTTCTACACAGTGCTGTCCACATGAGGAACCCAAGAGCCAGAAATGTCACGACAAGTTCAGTCCACACACCATCTCCATGGATTAGCTAAGACTAGAAACCAGGTCTTTTGACAAACTCAATTTAAAAAAAAAAAAAAGGAGGGGCGCCTGGGTGGCTCAGTTGGTTAAGCGACTGCCTTCGGCTCAGGTCATGATCCTGGAGTCCTGGGATCGAGTCCCGCATCGGGCTCCCTGCTCGGCAGGGAGTCTGCTTCTCCCTCTGACCCTCCTCCCTCTCATGCTCTCTGTCTCTCATTCTCTCTCTCTCAAATAAATAAATAAAATCTTAAAAAAAAAAAAAAAAGGAATTCATGGCATTATTTAACAGCATCATCTTTCCCAAATTCCTCAATCCTCAAAAAACCAAGAAGCTAACTTTGACTCTTGTCTTATCTCACACCCATCAAATCCAATCATCTCTTTCTTCAAAATAAGTCCCCAATCTGACCTTTCTCACCTCCTCCACTAAGACTACCTGTCCAAGGGGCACCTGGGTGACTCACTCGGTTAAGCATCTGCCTTCGGCTCAGGTCATGATCTCTGGGTCCTGGAATCGAGTCCTTCGTTGGGCTTCCTGCTCAGCGGGGAGTCTGCTTCTGTCTCTGTCTCTGTCTCTCTCTCTCCCCCGCCCCCAGCCCCTCCCCACTGCTCATTCTCTCTCTCAAATAAATAAATAAAATCTAAAAAAAAAAAGACTACCTGCCCAAGCCACCAGCACTACCCACCCAGATTAACTGCTGCACCAGCTTCCTCCCTGGAATTCTGCCACTCTACTACAATCCTTTACCATACAATGGCCAGAGTGACGTGGGTTGTTTTTTTTTTCATTTTTTTTAAAGATTTTATTTATTTATTTGAGAGAGTAAGAGCGAGAGAGAGTGAAAGAGAACGAAAGAGCAAGAGTGCTCAAGCAGGGGGGAGGGGCAGAGAGAGAGGGAGAAGCAAACTATCTGCGAAGCAGGGAGCCCGATGCGGGACTCGATCTCAGGACCCTGGGATCATGACCTGAGCTGAAGGCAGACGCTCAACCAACTGAGCCACCCAGGCGCCCTTCTTTTTCAGTTTTGAAACAACAAAATTGCAGAAAAGTACAGTACAAAGAACTTTCTTCCCCAAACCACCTGAGAGTTGCTGCCAACCTGATGCTCCATCATCCTCAAATGCTAAAAACAAGGATGGTCTAGATAACTACAACAAAATCATCAAGACCAGAAAATGAAGTCTGATAGATGACTATGATTTAATCCTCACAGCCCACCCCAGGCCACCCCTTGTAAGTGGTGGGGACAGCATGGGCTCTTACTCCTGTGCACTCTGCTCTCCCCTCGGGACACTCTCCTCACCCTGATCAAGCTCTAGCGTCCCACGACCCACTCAGAAAGAGCCTGTTTTCACCCTGCTTGGGCTCTGACTCCTGTGATGTCTCCCGTGCCCTCTCAACACTGACATTCTGTCACAAACCACCCTCCGCATCCCACTCGGGCACACACGTGCTGCTCTGGGCCACAGCAGCTCCCCACACCCCTCCTCAAATTGTGTGCCTACCTTGCTCTGCCCCACCTAACGGCTTTAGGACAGAACTGTTCAGGAAGAAGGGGGAAGGGAGAATAATCAGTTTTAAATGTACACAGATTTCACTCTTTGGCTCAAAATCCCCCAAGAGCTTTTTAATCTTTCTCAGAATAAATTCCAAACTCTTTTCCAAGGTCCAATGGGTCCTAAACATCTGTCTACATCACTTGATCCAACCTATGCTTGCTGGCCTTTATTCAACTTACTAAAAAACTCCTTCTTACCTCAGGGCCTTTACAGTATGTTCTCCAGCTCTTTGAAAGCTTCCCCACCTCCCCAAACCTCAGTAAGTTCAAACCTTATGTCCTTAGCTTTCCCCAGTCTGTTCCCTATCCACCATCCCCACCCCCCCATCTATCCCTTGTTGTATCCCCATAACTAGAACAGTCCTTAACACACAGTAGATGATGAACGTCTGCATGATGGCTGAATTCAAGAACTCATCTTGTGACGCAAACAAAGCAACTGTAAGGCCATCCTGTATGTGTAGGATATATGTAAAGATGCGAGAAACGGTAATTTAAAAATATTAATGTTGACACGTTACATGGTGCTCTAAAGTATATTATTACTTACAATAATTCCAAGCAGTATCTGAGTTGAGTTTACTTTCTCTTCTGCACAGACAAAGCTCAGAAAAGCGCAATGATTTGCACAGCCAATAATTGACAAGATCATGACTGGAACTTGGGCCTTCTAAGTACTATTAATTACACCACGCAAGCCCCTCTCAATGTGCAGCACCACTAGTCATCCACTCTCATAATTCCCAACATCCTTTCCTTTGAATTTCCAGAATTACTGGAATGTTTCAATAGAACAAGCAGCTAGAGGTGCAGAAATACTGTAATTTTCAACCCTACCTACAAATTTATGTCTTACTGAAAGCATAATGCACACGCTGACTACAGGTCCATTACATGATAGCTCTGTTTTTATCAAGAGTTCAGGCAAAAGACCCTTGATAATGGGCATTTTAGGACCATATTCCAAGAGTCAGCAAACTATAGCCCACCCCACCTGTTTCTGTAACAACATGTAAGCTAAAATTGGCTTTTACATTTTTAAATGGTTTGGGGGGAAAGAATCAAAAGAATAATATTTCATGACACCTGAAAATTATAAGTAATTCTGAGTTTCACTGCCCATAAATGAAGTCTGATTGAAACACCCTCACACTCATTTGTTTATTTCCCAGGCAACTTCTGCTCTGGAATGGCAGGGTTAGGTAGTTGCAACAGAAAATCATGTGACCTGAAAAGCCAAAAACATTTACTATCTATCTGATCCTTTACAGGAAAAGTTTGTCAGCCACTCCCACAGTCTCTTGGTTTTGCACCTCTCCCCAACATACTGACCTCCTCCCTGCCAAGTTCAGGTAAGGTTTCCCTGTAGCCCCCGATTCTTCTCCCATCTCTTTGCATCTATGTGAGATGTGTAACTGTCTCCTTACGAGATACAGGGGGAAGCCCACATCTACTTGCTCAGGATTCTATCCAGTGCCTAGCAATGCCATTCATACCAGGTGCCCAGGACCTGCTGAATGAAAGGACAGAAGGTACTAAATTCAGATGAACTGATCTGAAGAACCTTCAAGCTTACAAGAATTTCTGCCAGAACATACCAGAAATACAGATTATCAGACTTCCAAAGGAGTCCTACGAATGACTCTATCCCTTAGTTTATTCCAGTCATAAACCACCAACATCACACAAAATGGATCAGGGTAGGACAGGAAACTGGGGAGGGGGAGTAAGGGGAGAGGGTTAAACCAGCCTGCAGCCCAGTAGTAAAAGGTATTAACAACAACAAAAATGATCAACAACAACAACAAAAAGCAAAACATGAAACAGGAACAGCTCAGGTTTCCAGGCTCAGATGTGAGTCTTCACAAAACTCAGCTTACAGGACAGGCTGCTCCTCAGGTTCAACCACCCCCTCCAAAGATCTCATTCTCCCACATGTCACACTGCCTCTTAGTCACCTAATTTATTCACTCACCTTATGACAGAATCTTTTTAAACACAAATAGATCCAAAAAGCTAAAGAAAATAACAAAATTTCATACATTAATGTGGACTAGACAAAGCAGTCTTGATCGAGAAAGAGAAAAATAATAGGTTTAGGTTTAAGGAGATAAAGCCCTCAAGGGCAGAGGCAGAGTTAGATATGGTTCTGAACAAGAGCCTAGGGAAAACTGGGACAAGAAACAGACCCAAAAGGCAAAACTGATGGAAAAGGTACAGAAAGGGAAATGGGAGGTGTCTAATAAATTTTCCTTAGGTCAAACACGCATCCCGCAAAAAAAGGGAAAAGAGGGCTCATCTCTGCAATGTGGTTTAAAAACTGGAGTAGAGAAATGTCTTCTCTTCAAAAAGAATGACAACTAATCAATGTAAAAAGATACTAAGAGAATTAGACAATTATCATTTGCAACCCACGGTTGCAAAACACTGATTCGGGCAAGAAACATCAAGGGATGTTAAAACCATTGCACAATTACAACAACAGATATTCACACAGTCTCACAGTATCTTATTAATTTCAAAAGCGGGGGCGCCTGGGTGGCTCAGTTGGTTGTCTGATTCTTGATCTCAGCTCAGATCTTGATCTCAGGGTTGTGAGTTCAAGCCCTGCCTCGGGCTCCACGCTCAGTGGGGAGTATGCCTGAAGATTCTTTCCCCTCTCCCTCTATCTTTACTTCTCCCTCCCGCTCTGTACTCCCAGCTCCCACACACTCTCTCTCTCTAAAATAACTAAAACCGGGGCACCTGGGTGGTTCAGTCGGTTAAGCGACTGCCTTCGGCTCAGGTCATGATCCTGGAGACCCAGGACTGAGTCCCACATCAGGCTTCCTGCTCAGCAGGGAGTCTGCTTCTCCCTCTGACCCTAACCCCTCTCATGTGCTCTCTCTCTCTGTCAAATAATAAATAAAATCTTAATAAAAAAATAATAAATAAATAAAGTTTCATTGGGCGCCTGGGTGGCTCAGTCAGTTAAGCGACTGCCTTCGGCTCGGGTCATGATCCTGGAGTCCCTGGATCGAGTCCCGCATCGGGCTCCCTGCTCGGCGGGGAGTCTGCTTCTCCCTCTGACCCTCCCCCCTCTCATGTGCTCTCTCTCATTCTCTCTCTCTCAAATAAATAAAATCTTTATAAAAAATAAAATAACTAAAACCTTGGGGCGCCTGGGTGGTCCAGTCATTAAGCATCTGCCTTCACTTCAGCTCATGTCCTGATCCCAGCATCCTGGGATCGACACCCGCATCGGGCTCCCTGCTCCGCGGGGAGTCTGCTTCTCCCTCTGCCTGCCACTCCCCCTGCTTGTGCTCCCTCCCTCTCTCTGTCTAATAAATAAAAATCGTTTTAAAAAAATAAATAAATAAAATAACCAAAATCTTAAAAAAAAAAAAAAATTAAGCTGGGAGAACTGTTCCAGATCAATGCTATTTAACTCACAGATCAGTAAAAGACCTCAAAATGTTTGTTACTGACCGATAAGTACACAAATTTAGAGTTCAGAAATTTTTATAGCAACTTGAAAGTAGAATCTAATTTTTTTTTAAAGATTTTATTTATTTATTTGAGAGACAGAATGAGATAGAGAGAGAGAGCATGAGAGGAGGGAGGGTCAGAGGGAGAAGCAGACTCCCCGCTGAGCAGGGAGCCCGACGTGGGACTCGATCCCGGGACTCCAGGATCATGACCTGAGCCGAAGGCAGTCGCTTAACCAACTGAGCCACCCAGGCGCCCAGTAGAATCTAATTTTTTAAATGAGCCTTATTTTTATGTCTTCATTTCTTCCATTTTATTTTTATAGTAATTTATTATTATTGTACTCTCCTTCACCATGTGGAGTCTCAGAAGTACTATTCCAGATTAAGAAGAACTAATGACATGACAACTAAATGCAACGTGTGATCCTGGATTTAAATTTTACATTCATACATACATATATATACACATATATGAAACACAGAGTATATATATTTACTACAAATACATACATATGGATTATACATTAGATGATACTATCATAGTAATTTTAAATTTCCTGAGAGTGATAATAACGTTGTAGTAGTGTTCTAGAAAAACATCCCTTTTCTTAGGAGACATGCTTAATTATTCAAGGGTGAAGTTAATAGGTCAGCAACTCTTGGGGTGCCTGTGTGGCTCCACCAGTTAAGCTTCCAACTCTGTCTCAGCTTAGGTCATGATCTCAGGATCATGAGATCAAGCCCCTAGTCAGGCTCTGTAGTCAGCGGGGAGTCTGCTGGAGATTCTCTCTCCCTCTACGCCTCCCCCCACTCACACTTACACATGCTCTCTCTCTCAAATAAATCAATCAATCTTAAAAAAAAAAATATGTCAGCAACTCTCAATGGCCACTCCTAAATGGCTTAGCAAAGGATAAAGTTGTAGGATGGGTGGGGTGGAGTAGGGTGAACGGTTGGATAAAATATATACCATTTAATTTGAAAAGATGAAACCTATCCAAGTGTAAATACAATAACATAAATTTAGAGATTAAGTGAAATACCAAGTAGAAACCACAAAGAATATTTTCTATAACTTGACCCTTTGATTGTAAAATTCACATGGATTTGACAATTAAATAATTTAAATGACAATTATTATATATTCATGGGTACCAGGTTTCCAAAATATAAGTTCACATTTTTCTAGTTTAAAAAGAGAAGACAGGGGGCGCTTGGGTGGCTCAGTTGGTTAAGCGACTGCCTTCGGCTCAGGTCATGATCCTGGAGTCCCTGGATCAAGTCCCACATCGGGCTCCCTGCTCGGCAGGGAGCCTGCTTCTCCCTCTGACCCTCTCCCTCTCATGTGCTCTCTCTCATTTTCTCTGTCTCAAATAAATAAATAAAATCTTAAAAATAAAAAAATAAAAAGAGAAGACAGGGGCGCCTGGGTGGCTCAGTAGGTTAAGTGTCTGTCTTTGGCTCGTGTCATGATCCCAGGGTCCCGGGATCAAGCCCTGCATCGGGCTCCCTGATCAGTGGGGAGTCTGCATCTCCCTCTGTCTGCCACTCCCTCTGCTTGTGCTCTCTCTCTCTGTCAAATAAATAAAATCTTTTATAAATAAATAGATAGATAGATAGATAGATAGATAGATAGATAGATAGATAGATAGATAATAAAATAAAATAGAGAAGACACTGGGGCGCCTGGGTGGCTCAGCTGGTTAAGCGTCTGCCTTCGGCTCAGGTCATGATCCCAGGGTCCTGGGATCGAGCCCCACGCAGGGAGCCTGCTTCTCCCTCTCCTCCCTACTCGTGCTCTATCTCTGTCTCTCTCAAACAAATAAATAAAATCTTTAAATAAATAAATAAATAAAATAAAAAGATATTAATCAACGTACCAAAACAGTATTTTTACAGATTTAAATTTTTAACCACAAATAACAGTAAGAAATGATTCAATACGTAATAAATGTAGTTTAAAACAAAAGGAATCACTTTGGATTATCCTTCATACTACTATATTCTACAATAAATTCCAGATGTGTCAAAGAGTTAAATATAAAGAATAACCCATACAAACAAATACTGATCCTAAAAACATATCCTAGCTTTGGAGAAGAGGAAAATTCATTACCACAGAACGCAGAGACAAGAAAGATGAACAGAAAAAAAGTTAAATGAAATCTGACAGGTAAACCTTCAATCTTTATAGTTCATTCATCCAACAATTCATTCATTGGACTTACTAAATTCATGCACTACTCCAAGCACGGGTATAGGCCCTGCATTTTCAGAGTCTGAATAAAGTGCCCATGGCACCTGGCCTCATCGAGCTCAAGTCTGGTAAGGAACTGAGCGAACAGTACAAAAAGCAATGTAATGTTCTGGTAAGCACCAAAGAGGAAAAGACAGACTCCAAGAAAAGACCTACTGAGGAGGCACTGTATATGGGATGAGCATAAAATAATTCTCTGAGGGTCAACGTCAAAGCTGATGCCAGAATAAAGAATAAGAAACCAGCAAAACGAAGAAGAGGGAAAACAGCAACTCAACAAGGCCAGAGGCAGGACAGAGCCCAGGGGACCATGAACAGTACCAGTGGACAAGGGCAAATGATAAAGATGATATTCTGAAGTACCAAGAAAAATACAAGTTCCTACACAATACATCACTTCGAGGGGAGTGTACATTCCTGGTAGCCACCTGCATTTACCCACCTAACAAAACGGAATAAAATACAAAGCCCAAAACTGGAGAGGTAAGGAAAGAGACAGAACTGCATGCTAGTGAGTTCTTTCTAAAGACACTCTAAAAATAAATGACAGAGGGGCGCCTGGGTGGCTCAGTTGGTTAAGCGACTGCCTTCGGCTCAGGTCATGATCCTGGAGTCCCTGGATCGAGTCCCGCATCGGGCTCCCTGCTCGGCGGGGAGTCTGCTTCTCCCTTTGACCCTCCCCCCTCTCATGTGCTCTGCCTCTCATTCTCTCTGTCTCAAATAAATAAATAAAATCTTTAAAAAAAATAAAAATAAATAAAAACAAAAATAAATGACAGAAACTATAACATTTCTCATATCTTTGGACTTCACATAGACTTCTATTTCCCAGAAAATTACTCTTCCTCTCCCCAAAACCAAGTGGGCAAATATATCCAATAAAAGTGGTACTTATAAAAAGGAAACCACCAAAAAGCCTAAAAATGTGGAACTATTTAAAGTGTAATGTGTTAGTTTACATTAGAAATGTATATGAGTGTAGATCAGAAAGGACCCCAAATATATCAAGTAGTAAATAATGGGGGGCACCTGGGTGGCTCAGTCGGTTAAGTGTCTGACTTCAGATTTCGGCTCAAGTCACATCTCTGGGTCATCAGATTCAAGCCCCAAGTCGGGCTCGGTGCTGGGCGTGGAGCCTGCTTAAGATTCTCTCTCTCCCTTTCCCTCTAGTCCTCCGCCTCCCCCAAGAAAAAGGTTGTAAAAAATGACATCCAGTTTGTATATATGGACAAAATATAAAACGTTTATACACCTTTAAAGTGTTTAAATCTGAAGTGACAAAAAACATTCTGTAACCACTGGTTGTCCTGCTCAGGATTATTTATGTTCACTTGTGTCTTTTTAATTCAAAACATAAAGAACTGAAAGTATTATAACACTCTTCTTCCCATTCTTCAGAACTAACTGCTAATATTATAAAAAATGGCTAAATTAAAAAAAAAAAAAAAAAGCTAAGCTAACCCTTTCAAACAAACCCTGAGTACGAAGCCCCGCTCCTACTTCTAGGAGCCGGGATGTTCTGCTGTGACCCTCACAATCCAGCTCTGGATCGTTTTATAGGAGTCAGAGAATCCCAGGGACACATCCACCAACAACGGATGGTACTGGAAAACTTTTACAAACGGTAGTATACTTTTCTCTCACTTGTCTAACTTTCTGATGCAATGCTGTCTCGTTGATATAAGTAACAACAGGTCGAATGCATTTACAACATCACAACCTATGAATATACTCCCCATTAATAAACACTGATTTTTCCCAATTTAGTCTATCATACAGTTACAAAGTTTCTGGAGTTTTTGTGGGGTTTCAATATAAGCTCATTTTTAGTAAGTCAAAAACACTACTTACTATAATACCAGATTATTATTAAGCTTCTAATAGAGCAAGGCAAAAAATAACTCCCCAAATCATGCTTATTGGTATCCACCGGGTAATAAATCAAATACCTGCATTACCAGTTTCTAAGTACAACTGTAAATTAATCATCCAACTATCAAAAACCAATCACAGCTTTAAAAGACAACTACGTATATCATACAAAAATAAAATCTAGGGCGCCTGGGTGGCTCAGTTGGTTAAGCGACTGCCTTCGGCTCAGGTCATGATCCTGGAGTCCCGGGATCGAGTCCCGCATCGGGCTCTCTGCTCGGCAGGGAGTCTGCTTCTCCCTCTGACCCTCCTCCCTCTCATGCTCTCTGTCTCTCATTCTCTCTCTCTCAAATAAATAAATAAAATCTTTTAAAAAAAAAAATAAAAAAAAAAAATAAAATAAAATCTATACCAATTTTTCCAATTAAAAAGCACGTACTGGGGCACCTGGGTGGTTCAGTCAGTTGAGCATCTGATTCTTGGTTTTGGCTTAGGTCATGATCTCAGGGTGGTGGGATCGAGCCTCCAGCATAGAGCCTGCCTAGGATTCTCTCCCTCTCCCTCTGGCCCTCACTCCCACACCCCTGCTCAAGTGCTCTCTTGCTCGTTCTCTCTTTAAAAAAAAAAAAAAGTATTAAGGATATAAACACAAAACATTTATTTGTACAAAAATATCAAATGTATCTTATCTACATATAAGGTATATATGTTTACTTATACAATTTTTCCTGAAATTTTCTTAAAAATAGATTCAGATATTAATCTGTTGCCACCTACTGGTTAAATTCATACTTGAATAGTATCACTGCACATTAAATATTCACTATAGTTAATACAAAATACAGAGTCAAAAATGTGTTAGTAATGATCTTTACAAAATTTTACTCAACTACTCTGATAAATTCAGCTTTGGAGAAGTTTTGTTTTGAAGTTTTGAAGAAGTTTTTTTGTTTTTTGGGAGGGAGAAGTTTTTAAAGCTACATCATGAGTTATGATACCCTGACTTTTAACAATACTCTAACAAAATTTTCATTAGTGTGTTGGGAATGTTTTAAAACTAAAATACCATTGTAATTTATGAAAAATATAAAATCTTTATTTAATTAAAATACTTCCAGAATGTTATTCTTTTTTTATTTACAACTCAAATGATTTTATGTGTCAGTTTTCCAGAATATTGGAGTTATACAACTTAGGACATTGTCATCTTTTTTACAGTTGATTTGTCAGAATGAGGACAACACCCAAAGAAGGCCCACCTATTAATTTATTTTGCATTTTAAATATCTTTTACTCTACAGCAGTCCCTCCCCCTCCTTCCTTTTTTTTAAAACACAACCACTGGATAAAGAGTCAGTCGTCCCACTCCACTGCTTTTTAAAACCACTCTTTTAGTTGCCCATATTTAAAAAGCTAACAAATATAATACATGGACTTATTTTTGGATCCCTATCATAAAAAAATCAACTATAAAAAGTAATTGTGGAAATGTGAATAGAAGATTGGGTTTTAGATGACCACAGAGAATTCTGTGACTTTGTTAGATATGATAATGAACTGTGATTATGTAAGAAAATGTCCAAATCTTTTAGTGACTGCTATGGACTGAATTATATCCCCCCAAATTCGGATATTGAAGCCCTAACCCCCAGAGTGATGGTATTTGGAGACGGAGCCTTTGGCAAGTGGTTAGGTTTACTGAGATAAGGTCATAAATCAGACTAGTGCCCCCCCGCTTTTTTTAAAGATTTTATTTATTTATTTGACAGAGAGAGACACAGCGAGAGAGGGAACACAAGCAGGGGGAGTGGGAGAGCGAGAAGCAGGCTTCCCGCGGAGCAGGGAGCCCGACGTGGGGCTCAATCCCAGGACCCTGAGATCATGGCCTGAGCCGAAGGCAGACGCCCAACGGCTGAGCCACCCAGGCGCCCCCAGACTAGTGCCCTTATAAGAAGAGCTAGCAGAGTCTCCCTCTCCCCGTAAGGACTCAGCAAGGAGGCCATTGCAAGCAGAAGGAGGGCCCTCACCAGAGCCTGACCCTGCTGGCCCCCCAATCTCACACTTCCAGCCTCCAGAACTGTGAGAAAATTCATTTGTTGTTTAAGCCACGCAGTCCATGGTATTTTGTTATGGCGGCCTGAGCTTAGACAGTGATGCAGCAAAATAATAAATCAGGTATCTGCTGGGGCGCCTGCCTTCTGAGGACTCTCTTATCAAGACCCGGGTAGGGCTCCCTGCTAGCAAGGGGTCTGCTTCTCCCTCTGCCCCTCCCCTGCTTATGCTCCGCCCCTCCGTCAAATGAGTAAATAAAACCTTAAAAAAAAAAAAAAGAATAAATAAATAAATCAGATATCTGCTTTAAAATATATTCACAAAAGGAGCACCTGCTGGCTCAGTGGGTGGAGCACAAGACTCTTGATCTCGGGGTTGTGAGTTTAAGCCCCATGGCAGACCCTACTTAAAAAAATATATATATATATATTCACAAAAGGGGGAAAGAAATAGATACAAGAAATGGAGCAAAATTTTAATAATTGTTAAATTTAAGGGACAGGCATTTGCATTTATTTTTTTTAAGGTTTTATTTATTTAGGGCGCCTGGGTGGCTCAGTCGGTTAAGCGACTGCCTTCGGCTCAGGTCATG
>NC_058414.1:18715173-18755087 GCF_002201575.2 Neomonachus schauinslandi | reverse complement strand
ATCCTGGAGTCCCGGGATCGAGTCCCGCATCGGGCTCCCTGCTCGGCGGGGAGTCTGCTTCTCCCTCTGACCCTCTTCCCTCTTGTGCTATCTCTCATTCTCTCTCAAAAAAATAAATAAAATCTTTAAAAATAAAAAAGATTGTATCTATTTATTTGACAGAGACAGAAAGAAAGCACACAAGCAGGGCGAGTGGGAGAGGGAGAAGCAGGCTCCCCGCCGAGCAGAGAGCCCAATGCGAGGCTCAATCCCAGGACCCTGGGATCATGACCTGAGCTGAAGGCAGACACGTAACTGGCTGAGCCACCCAGGCACCCCGACATTTGCATTTAATATGCTATTACATCAACTTCTAACTTTGAAATCGACCGTAATTCAAAAAAAGCTTTTAAAAAAGAATGGAAGAGGGGCGCCTGGGTGGCTCAGTCGGTTAAGCGTCTGCCTTTGGCTCAGGTCATGATCCCAGGGTCCTGGGACTGAGCCCAGCAGCCAGCTCCCTGCTCAGGGGGGAGTCTGCTTCTCCCTCTCCCTCTGCTGCTCCCCCCCATGCTTGTGCGCTCTCAGGCACTCTGTCTCACTTTCTCTCTCAAATAAATAAAATCTTAAAAAAAAAGTCCTGTTCTCAAGCAAAGACTAATAAATATAATTTCATCTTTTATGTATAACTCTGGGTCATCAGTGTATACAGTATTTAACGTCTGTGTCCTCAAAAACATGCCCTCAGGAATTTTGAATAGAGGTATACAAGGCCATTTTCTGTTTTAGTAAAAAGATTCCAGACTAGTTTTTGGTGTTCTTCAATGTTTATTTCAGTCAACTCATTCACTCCACAAACATTTAGTGGTCACCTACTGTGATCCAAGTAGTATGCACTGGCGTCAAGGGAAAAGGATGAGATTAAGAGACAATTCCCATCTTCAAGAAGCTCACACAACTGCAATGTGTTGAATACTGTAACAAAATGCTGAAGGAAGAAACACAACATCAACCTGTGATTCCAGAATTTAGGAAATACCAACTGAGCCTTGAGTGCTGAGTCATATTGGACAACAGCAGTTCTCAGAGCAGGTCCATGGACACGGGTGGCCCCCACGAATAACACTGAAATACAGTTTGCTTTTTTTCATTGACTGTGCAAGAATAATGGCGCATAAAAGTGTTGGTGCCTTAGTATGAATCATGACAATGATCCTTACTGGTAGTTGTATTATTCACCATTACAAAAATAAAATGCCCTGTTTAAGAATGGGGCACCTGGCTCACTTGTTCAGTGGAGCGTGGGACTGTGGATCTTGGGGTATGAGTTTGATCTCCATATTGGGTGCAGAAATTACCTAAAAAAGAATATCTTTAAAAAAAAAAAAAAAAAAAGTAGGGCGCCTGGGTGGCTCAGTTGGTTAAGCGACTGCCTTCGGCTCAGGTCATGATCCTGGAGTCCCGGGATCGAGTCCCGCATCGGGCTCCCTGCTCGGCAGGGAGTCTGCTTCTCCCTCTGACCCTCTTCCCTCTCATGCTCTCTGTCTCTCATTCTCTCTGTCTCAAATAAATAAATAAAATCTTTAAAAAAAAAAAAAAAAGTAAAAATTATTTTTTATTGATCTTACCCTTACACATGTATCTTCTTAAAATTCTGTGTGACAAAGTCGGAAATGTGCATCAAGAACTCCTAGTACACACCAAAATATGATGGCTATCTCAAGAAAAAGCACTTGGGTAATCGTCTGAGTTGTGAGTGGAACCAGCCACTTTTTTCACAGAACATCATCTTTACTTGAAAAAACAACAGATACACAAACTATACTTATTCAGACTTGGCTGCATGGATGACATTTCTAAAAACAAATAAAACAAAACAAAAAACCAAATGAAGCAAGCTTAGAAATTTAAGAAAAACAAATGAAAGAGTATTTGTTGCCAATGACAAAATTCAAGCTCTCAAGAGAATATTCTGTAAAACTTGTATCTGCCACCATAAGCATGACAGGTCTCAACACTTAAACACTCTTCTAATGAGATATTCATGAGCATTACTTTTGGACACTGCATAATGACACGTGTCAACATTTGGAATATCTGCATAACTCATTTTCCAGATGACCAACACATGATATTACAAGATTACATAGAGGAAAAAGAGTCATTTAAAGTACAAGGAAATCACATTTTACTGTAACAGCATAGGAAATGTTCATCAATCTGGGTTTAGATTCCACAACACTCACTACCTTGCTTCTAACACTTGCCAGGTTTCAGTGTAGTAAGAAAGAATATGTATGATTATCTGAAAAGACTAGTAAAATATTATTTTCTAACTACATACCTGTTTAAGACCACATTTTCTTCATATACTTACTTCAAATATATCACAACAGATTGAAGGAAGAAGTAAACATGAGAATCCAACGGTCATCTATTAAGCCAGACATTAAAGTGGCTTACAAAAACATAAAACGACGCCACTTTTTTTTTTTTAAGATTTTATTTATTTATTTGACAGAGACAGTGAGAGCAGGAACACAAGCAGGGGGAGTGGGAGAGGGAAAAGCAGGCTTCCCGCCGAGCAGGGAGCCAGATGCGGAGCTCGATCCCAGGACCCTGAGATCATGACCTGAGCTGAAGGCAGAAGCTTAACGACTGAGCCACCCAGGCGCCCCAACAACACTTCTCAACAAATATTTTGAGAAAGTTATTTTTCATTTAAAAAAATAGTATTTATGTGACCATTTAAAAAAAAACATTATAAATAATTTTTAACTTAAGTTTAATTTCTAATACACTGAATTTTTTTTTTTAAAGATTTATTTATTTGAGACAGAGAGAATGCGAGAGAGAGAGCACATGAGAGGGGGGAGGGTCAGAGGCAGAAGCAGGCTCCCTGCCCAGCAGGGAGCCCGATGCGGGACTCGATCCAGGGACTCCAGGATCATGACCTGAGCCAAAGGCAGTCACTTAACCAACTGAGCCACCCAGGCGCCCTACACTGAATTTTGACAGATATAATCCACAAAAACAAAAGCTCTTTGGGAGTCCTCCTCTTTTAAGTGTGTAAAGAGGTCCTGAGACCAAAATGTTTGGGAACTGCTGTTACACAAGTTGAAGAGAAAGAAGTAAGAACATTTCAAATAGCACATACAGAGAACAGTTTTACTGTCGTTCACTGTACATGTACCCCCACGGTCCACTCTCGCTCCATGGGCCCCCAGCGATCGTGGTCCATTCTAGGACACTCTTCCATAGTCTAATATGGGGTTACCAATCTGCTAGAAACTATGAAGAAAACGACCACGAAGGTGCTGATTAAAAACCCAGTGGCTTTCCTATGACTAAAAGATAAACATTTTTTTGGTCACCGATTCTTAACAGTTCAGGATTTTTTACTGAGATCACCTCTTGATGATCTTTGTTGTGATGAACCAACAACCTCCCATGCCTGATTTTCAAAAGGTACAACAGATGATATTTTCAGACATCATGTCATATTCTCAAGACTAATTTCCCAATCACAGAACAAATCAAATGAACTAAATTTTTTAAAAAAGAACACTAAACCTTGGTGCTAGTTAAGAACTTCTGGGGGATGTAATAAAATATTAGATAAACATTCACACTGTGAACAAAAACAGCATGTAGAACAGTTACATCTAAAAGAACAAACTTAAAACTATACTATATAATCTTTTTGTTGTTGTTGTTATTTTTAGGTAATCTCTACACCCAATGTGGGGCCTGAACTCACAACCCCGAGATCAAGAATCGCATGCTCTTCTGACAGAGCCAGCCAGATGCCCTGTACTATATAATCTTACGAAGCTAAACACTAACTCTTACATACTAGTCTCCTAACAGGATGGAGCCCCTTCCTTACAGGAAGCTTTAAGTCTATCTTTCCAAAAAGATTCTTTCCAAGCACACATTAATCCTAATCTAAAGAAAACGCTTCAATGTCCTAAGGAATTCTCAAGTGCCCCCTGAAAGGGACGCCCTGGACACCGGCAGTGCCCACTTTCCTATTTTAATTAACAGGTGGTGTCCCAGATTGAACCCACCAACTTCTACCTACCTTCACCCACTTTCCAAGATGGCAATTCCTCAACTATCTCTCAGCCTAAAACTCATCAGGTAATAACAACAAGACTAAACAGGTCCTAATGAATCGCCTAAATATCCAGAAAGGCTCTTTGCAGCCAGAGAAGAGAGAGAAAAATGACCCCATCACCTGGACAACAAATGTGAGGGTTCACCATGCCCTCTACAGGGGGAATCATGGACTTCTAGAACATCTGCATGGTCTTCAGAAATGCACATCCCGATAACTGAACATGCTAAAACCATCCCAGGCTAAGAGGGAATAATAGCTGTTTGCCTTTTAATGGGAAATGTAAAACATGTCTCCTCTCTGGCATGTTAGTGTTAAAATTACTTCACTCCATCAGTCACAGAAACATACAGCACCAAATACAAAAATAAGAAAATTTCCTCAAAAAGGATGACCATTCTCAAATGAGTTTTTTTTACAGACCAGATTTATATTCACAAAACAGCCTTCCACTGGAAAGAAAATCATATGATCAGAAGAAATATGTTAAAACCAGACAAAATAATATATAAGAAAAGTACATACTTACATATGGGTTTTCAAAGCATTTCTGGGCCCTTCGCACATTTTACCTCAGCTGGTGTGGGAAAGGCTAAGCATCATTTTGTCACAGCCAACTCCACGCAGAAGCAGAGGGGGGAGGTTTGAGAAAGGTACGGGGCACTCACAGCGTCAAAGGGAAACGGTGCAGAGACAGAAGGGTCAGCATGGAGGCAGCCCTGGATGATCTCAACCACCTCGTTTGGGTCCTATGCGTAGAGGGCAGGATCTCCAGTCACTGGGTGCAGGGTTCAAATTCTGGGGAGGAAACTCCAGGTTCAGATTATGTCAGGTGCCTAAGGGAGGACAGAGGATACCCTCCATCATCCTACCTGCACTTCCACCAGCATTCTCATACAACCCTGTATGATTCAGCAAAACGAAATAAAGGTCTTCTTTTCAAAAGATGATGAAATGACAAACAACAAAGAAACAACACATGCCCACCAGGGAAGATGAAGTTACTGTTTTTGAAACACACATCAGTTTTCTGACATTCTAGAAATCCACAATCTTTGACATAAATATAAAACCCACACCAAGGGGCACCTGGATGGCTCAGCCAGTTGAGCGTCCAACTCTTGATTTTGGCACAGGTCATGATCTCGGGGTCATGGGATGGAGCCCCGCATCCAGCTCTCTGCTGAGCGGAGAGTCTGCTGGGGGTTCTCTCGCTCCCTCTTCCTCTGCCCCTCCCCCGCTCATGCTCTCTCTCTAAAATAAATAAATAAATCTTTAAAACACACACACACAAACACCAAGATGTAACACAGGAGAAAGTAGACAGCAGTCCAATTTCTTAATAATCCTCTATTTCTTCATTTCTTTCTGGTTGCCACATAGATACGTAATTAGATATACCTTCTCAACTAGTATAAAGCATTCACACTTAATTATTTATCACACTTTCCCTGGACTCTAAGGCATGATTAAATGATTTCCTTCCAAAGACTACAGTTTCTGAGCTTATACTTAAAATAACTTAAAGTTTCAAAACCATCTGAAGAACGTATGATATAGTATCAACCAATTATTGTCTTCCACAGACAAGTTCTCTGAGTTCTTTCCATACATATCAAATTAACCCTCACAGCAATCTCACCAAGTAAGAACAACAATGATTCTCAATCAGGAGTGATTTTGATATTCCCCCCTCCCCCAATGCCCAGAGACATCTGGCAATGTCTGGAGACATTTTTCATTTTCAGGCTGATTAGCTGCAACTGGCATCTACAGCTCCAAGGTCAAAAAATGCTGTCTATAATCATTCTCCATTTTACTGATGAAAACAAGTTCAGAAAAATAGAGTAATTTTTGAACAATCCATGTCATCCAAGAAGTAGCAAAGCTGCAATTTAAACCTATGTAAGCTAAAATTATAAGAATATTAAAAAATATATACTAGTAACATCGAAAATATTAAATACTTAGGAATAAATATGTCCAAAGATGTGTAAGAACTGTACACTGAAAACCACAAAACTGTCACTGAAAAGAAACTAAAGACAACCTAAATGAAAACATATCATGTTCATGGACCAAAGACTCAACACTGTTAAGATGTCACTTCTCGGGGCGCCTGGGTGGCTCAGTTGGTTAAGCGACTGCTTTCGGCCCAGGTCATGATCCTGGAGTCCCTGGATCGAGTCCCGCATCGGGCTCCCTGCTCGGCAGGGAGCCTGCTTCTCCCTCTGACCCTCCCTCCTCTCATGTGCTCTCTCTCTCTCATTCTCTCTGTCTCAAATAAATAAATAAAATCTTTTTTTTTTTTTTTTTTTAAAGATTTTATTTATTTATTTGAGAGAGAGAGAGAATGAGAGAGAACACATGAGAGGGAATAGGGTTGGAGGGCAAAGCAGACTCCCTGCCGAGCAGGGAGCCCGATGCGGGACTCGATCCAGGGACTCCAGGATCATGACCTGAGCCGAAGGCAGTCGCTTAACCAACTGAGCCACCCAGGTGCCCAATAAATAAAATCTTTAAAAAAAAAGATGTCACTTCTCCCCCTGCCAAATTTATCTACAGATTCGATACAATCCCAATCTAAATAAGCACTTTTTGGTAGAAACTGACAAGCTGATCCTAAAATTCATAGAGAAATACAAAGGATTTAGAATAACAACAACAACAACAAAAAAAACCTTTGAAAAATAACAAAAATGGAGGACTTGAACCACCTGACTTCGAGGTATTATTAAAGCTACAATAATTAAGACAGTAAAGCATCAAGACAGATGAAGAGGTCTATAATCAGTAGAATAGATTTGAGTCCAGAAACAGAATACACAAATATGGTCAATTAATTTTTGACAAAAAAAAAAAAAATGCAATTCAGTGGAAAAAGAATAGTCTTGTCTTTTCTTTTGAACTCACAACCCTGAGATCAAGACCTGAGCTAAAATCAAGCATCAGATGCTCAACTGACTGAGCCACCAAGGTGCCTCAAGAATAGTCTTTTCTACAAAAAGTCCTGGAGAGGTGTCTGGCTGGCTCAGTGAGTAAAGCATGTGACTCTTGATCTCAAGGTTGTGGGTTTGAGCCCCACGCTATGTGCAGAGATTATTAAAGAATAAAATCTTTAAATTAAAAAAAAATAGATGAAAAAGTACTGGAAAAATAAACCCATTGTAAAATAAACTTTGATCAATGTAGTTAATTTATGTGTTTGATGTACAAAAATCAGCTCAAAATGGAAAAAGTAAAGGCTAAAACAATCAAAATATCTAGAAGAAAACATAAGAAGACTATCGTGAGACTACTTTGGGCAAAGATTGCTTAGAACAAATAAAAGAAAATTGGTTAACTGGACTTCATCAAATTTAAGAACTTCTGTTCTTTAAAAAATTGTCAAGAAAATGAAAAGACAAACCATAGCATGTGAAAAAATATTTGCAAATCACACATCTGATAAATCACACACACTTGTACCGAAAATATACAAAAGAACTCTCAAAGCAAACCACCTAATTTTTTTTTTAATTGTTGAAAGATTTAAATAGACACTTCATCAGAGAAAATCTAGTGACGGCAAAATAGCATGTGAAAAGATAGATGCTTACCATCATTAGTCATTAGAAAATGCAAATTAAAACCATGAGACACTACCACACACCTGTTTGAATGCCAAAATATTAAAAAAGATTGGCCATGCCAAGTGTTGACAGGGATGTGGAGAAATTAGCACTGGTGGGAAGAAAAAAGTGGTAGAGCCACTTTGGGAAACATTTGGCACTTTTTAAAAAAGATACCCTTATTACATGACCCAATCGTCCCACATCTATTTATCCAAGAGAAATGAAAGCATATGCCCATATAAAGACCTATTCACAAATGATTACCAGAGCTTCTTCATAAAAGCCAAAAACTGGAAATAAATGTCCATCAATAAGTAATAAATATAAACAAATTGTGGTATATCCATATAATAGGATCCCACTCAGTAATAAAAAGAAATGAGGGGCGCCTGGGTAGCTCAGTCGTTAAGCGTCTGCCTTCGGCTCAGGTCATGATCCCAGGGTCGTGGGATCGAGCCCCACATCGGGCTCCTTGCTCCGCGGGAAGCCTGCTTCTCCCTCTCCCACTCCCCTTGCTTGGGTTCCCTCTCTCACTGTGTCTCTGTCAAAAAATAAATAAAATCTTTAAAAAAAAAAATGAAATACTGATACACTCAAAAAGATGGATAAACATCAAAATAATAATGTGCTGAAAGAAGCCAGACACAACAGGATCCATGTTGTATTGCTCTATTTATATAAATTTTAGAAAATGCAAACTCATCTAACATGATAGAAGATCGGTGGTCATCATCTAATAAACAAGGTGGAGGAAACAGGGAAGGAGAGTAGGGAAGGATTACAAAGTGACAGGAAAAAACTTTGGGTAACAGATATGTTCATAATCAAGACTGCAGTGATGGTTTCACAGGTGTATTCATACATCAAAAACATATCAAATGGGGGCACCTGGGTGGCTCAGTCGGTTAAGTGTCTGCCTTTGGCTGGGGTCATGATCCCAGGGTCCTGAGATCAAGCCCTGCACTGGGCTCCCTGCTCAGCAAGCAGGGGAGTCTGCTTCTCCCTCTTCCTCCCCTGCTTGTGTGCTCTCTCTCTCAAATAAATAAATCTTAAAAAAAAAAAAAAAAACTATCAAATGCGTACAGATTATTGTACATCAACTACACCTCAATAAAGTTGGTAAAAATCCAAAACAAAAAAACGTATGCAAATGGTCTAGAAGAATAAATACAAAAATGAAAATGGTACAAGGAATGCTGAGTTCACTCTCAACATCAATTTTTAAATATGCCAATTAAAAGAAATGTATATCACTTATTTCATATCTCATGTAATTCCAAAAGGGTTTGTGGTCATGTATAATAAAACTAGACTTGTTAATAAAACCATTAAACAAGAAAGTAAAACTGTCATCAATTAGAATTTGAGAGAAAGATTTCAACTGATAATCGCAAAAAAAGGAAAAGACAGCCACCTGTAAAATTTACTCCTTTCCTGAACTAAAGCTAATTTTATTAATCAAAATATCAGGTAAAATAACTTCGCATTTTCTAAAATTTAACACAACTTATTTTATATTCCTTCATCTTTCATCCTCTTTGTCCCATATGTCAGGAGTTCTCTTTTCCATTTTCAAATTCTCTTTCAAATTCTTTCTCACCAATTCAAGCCATTTCTGGAATGAGGCTGAACACCGATGACCCTCTGCAGCAGCCTCCCAGCCTTTCCTCACTGCCTATTTCTCCTCATTCCAAAGCAAGCTGAACAGTTCTTCCAGAGATGGCTTTCCCAGGGTCACTGTCCTGATGAAGAATCTTTTTTTTTTTTTTAAAGATTTTATTTATTTATTTTGACACAGCGAGAGAGGGAACACAAGCAGGGGGAGTGGGAGAGGGAGAAGCAGGCTTCCCGCCGAGCAGGGAGCCCGATGCGGGGCTCGATCCCAGGATCCCGGAACCATGACCTGAGCCGAAGGCAGACGCTTAATGACTGAGCCACCCAGGCGGCCCCCTGATGAAGAATCTTAAAACAGCGAGCTTACTAACAAAAGCTGACATCCAAACAAGACACCAAGACCTTCCATAACCTGCTCTTTCCCCAGCCACCCTCACACCCCACCTGTCATCGCCTACTCTGGATTCACAACAATTTGGACTCAAAATATCTGGGGTTGGGGCCAAACAAGTTCTACCCAGGCAGGATGAATCTTACATACACTAAGTAAGATCTGAAAACCTACTGGTATAAGCAAGGGTCTTTCATAGTAGAAAGTCGGCCGGGCTCCCTGGTCTCATCTCCTAACTTTCCCAAAAAGGCAATGAGTTCTAAACACACCAATCATCTGCAGAATCCATCTCTCTCTTTCGACTCCACGCCTCTTCACAGAAGCTGCTCTTCGCTCGCTGCAACGTCATACTCTCCCCAGTCTGGCCGTTCTCCCTCCACAGCCCCCAAGCATCCCAACAACAGATTTGGCCTGAATGTGGAAAAGCAGGTAAGCATCAAATAAACAAGGAAGAAGGAAGGAGGGATAATGAAATGGAGTATGTAAAAGCAGAGAGGAAAAAATAGAGCCAAAAAGAGGTGAGAGAATAAACTGTTGTCCTGGGTCCCAAACATAAATGACATAGAAAATGTGTACCCAGTCGGCTTTTCCTAAGGGGCCTGGAGAGCAGGGTATGTTCACAAGGTAATGAACAAGACTGAAGGGAAACAGTAGGAGAGATGGAAAAGGTCGGTGAGTAGAAACCTGTGAGGAGGTGCCAGATGTCTCTCAAGGGACCGACTGCAAAATGGCAGGCAAGTGCAAAATTCATGATTATTAAGAGGAACAATATTTTAGCAATACCTGACTCTTAAAAATGGAAGAAGGTGAAGGTCAGAAAACCTGTAGAAAGTTGTGTGACCAACTACCAAGCTCTCTCCCAGAACATAAGCCTTTGAGGAAAGAACCCTTTTTCATCTTTCATTTCACACACACATTCATAGTTGACTCACTTTGAGTACATTTCCATTTAGCACCTGGTATTTCAATACCCTATTTAATTAGATTATCAAGCACTGGCTATTACTCTCTCATTTTTCACCAAACTATACTTCTTAGTTTACAATGTCATACCCTTCTATTTTTCACTTAACATTCTCAGCAGAGGTTGCAAACTTCTTCTGCAAACACCCAGGTAGCAAATATTTTAAGCTTTGTAAGCAGTATGATCTCTGTCGTAGCACGAAAGCACATAGACGCAGTGCGTGAAGAAATGAATGTGCTTCAATAAAACTTTATAGACACTGAAATCTGAATCTCATATGATTTTACATGTCACAAAATATTCTTTTGAATTTTCTCATTCATTTAAAAACTTAAAAGCCATCCTACCTCACAGAACACACAAACACAAGTATTTGTTTACTGTTTTTGGCCAGCAAGCCATAGTTTGTGGACGCCTGTTCTACATCCTAACCTAAAAAAGGTTCATCTGTACAGCCCTTCCATCATTCCAAATGTCTGCAGCACCACTACTAACTTCAGCTGCAAGTCTTTCTGCTAAGCCCCCATTGTTGTTGGGTAACCAACAGAAAGGCCTTCTTTTGATGTAAACTCATTCAACTTCACCCAATTCATATTTAAAAAAAACAACAATAAAAAACATGCTTATCTAGTTTCTGATTTAAAATACTGAAAGAGGGAGAAAGGGATTTTAAGTAATTGTGTAAAGGGAACAAAAAATGACAATTCTTATACTGATGTCAAGTGTTCAGAGTCCATTAGGACGAATCTCAATTCACAGTCCAGTTTCTCTCCTACAGATTCAAAAGTTAAAAACAGTAGCTTCTCAGTTTGATAATAAAATTATCTAAACCCATTCGCACATTTTAAAGAAATGCACAAGACCAGACTAAAGAATTGAATAATATGACCAAATATACTGCAAGAAATTAAAAAGCACTGTATTAAAAATAAGGAAAACACATTATATAACAATAAGTAGTTACAACAGAGAATAAGGTAAAATACAACTGAAACCCCACCATACCTTTTGAAGGATAAAAACTTCTCAATTCCTTTATTCATTCATAAATATTTATATTATGCCTGAAGAAATCAATGTTTTTGGAATATAAAGCTGGGCAAGAAACAAGTTTCCAAAATGGATTTGGCCAATGGGCATATGTTCTATATATACTCATAGCCACTAGCCAGACACGTCTATGTAAATTTAAATTAACTTATATTAAATAAAATTAGAACTTAAGTCCCTCAGTCACAATAGCCAACTTCAAGTGATCAAGAGCAGGCTCAATGGGCGTCTGGGTGGCTCAGTCGTTAAGCGTCTGCCTTCGGCTCAGGTCATGATCCCAGGGTCCTGGGATCGAGTTCCACATCAGGCTCCCTGCTCAGTGGGGAGCCTGCTTCTGCCTCTCCAGCTATCCCACCCCTGCTCGTGCTCTCTCTCTCTTTCTCAAATAAATAAATAAAATTCTTTAAAAAAAAAAAAAAGAGCAGGCTCAAGGTTGCCATATTGGACAACACAGATACAGAACATTTCCATCATCACACAAAGGTGTTAGACAGCACTGGTTTAAAATATGTTCTATGCTTTCCTGTATCTACTGACTGAACATAAAAACAGAATCTTAACTTCTTTCTTCAAAAGAAAAGTGTAAAATGTTAACCACTTGTTTCCTGGAAAGTACCATGTAACAGTTTTTCTTCAGGAGTATTTACTGTATAAAAAGCTGGGGAGAAAATAAGTCTTCCTAGGTTGACTCACATGGCAAAATAATCATTTTGTATGCTTTCACCATGGCTTTAAAATTTTTATATTTAGGAATTGAGTATTTCATCATCCTCCCTTTTCAACCTCCTTATTAACTTCAAACCACTCTCAACTGTAATACTTCATTGTCCTGGAAAGTGAGTAATTCTGATGATCACACAATTCTCTTTCCAGTGGAAAACAGCTCCTCCTTGTCACCTCTGCCCAGGGCCTGGCACTTGGAGCCCTAAAATAATTGCTGCATGAAAGGTCAAGAACTTGAAGTCTCTCTAGTACTGTCAAAACAATACAAAAGCCAGATTCCATTGCACAACTACACGTATTAATGGAACTTCAGGTCTTTGCTGCTCCTTATTTTTATGACACTTTGTTGGCTATAAAATTTAAATAGCACCACACGTTTGTGGGGACAAGTTTTCTGGTTCCCCAAAAATCAAGGACTTCTGAAAACTGAAAAGTCTATAAGGTAAAGAAAAATAACAGTCCCAGAACTATACAATTAATACAGAATTTCCTGTTATTTAGCTATTAAACAGACTGGCTTTTAAATGAGTATGTACAGGGACGCCTGGGCAGCTCAGTTGGCTAAGCGTCTGCCTTCGGCTTGTGTCATGATCCCAGGATCCTGGGATCGAGCCCGGCATCGGGCTCCCTGCTCAGCGGGGAGCCTGCTTCTCCCTCTGTCTGCCGCTCCCTCTGCTTATGCTCTCTCTGGCAAATAAATAAAATCTTTAAAAAATAATAAAAATAAATGAACATGTATAAATATCATGGGATATTACTGGACTTCAAAAAGAGGTAATCTTGACACATGCTATAACACGGATGAACTTTGAGGATATTATGCTCAGTGAAACAAGTCATTCACAAAAAGTCAGTACTACATGACTCCATTTATATGAGATATGGGCACCTGGCTGGCTCAGTCGACAGAACATACTACTCTTGATCTTGGGGTTGTGAGTTCGAGCCCCACATTGGGTGTAGAGATTACTTAAAAAAATAAAATATTAAAAAAAAAAAGATCTAAAGTTGTCAAACTCTTAGAAACAGAAAGGAAATAATGGCTGCCAGGGGGTCCGGTAAGGGGGAAAAGTGGAGATGTTGTTTAATGGGTACAGAGGAGTTTCAGTTCTGTAAGATGAAACTATGTGTACACACTGTTGTACTGTAAACTTAAAATGGTTAAGATGGTAAATTTTATGTTGTGGTTTTTTTACAATAAAAGAAATGAATATATATAAATTACTTCTTATAAATGACAGAAAACTGGCTCTAAAGCAAACCTGACAAACTTTTCTAAAGAAAACTTAAACTGTCATGTATTAAATGATTTACAATGATCTCCAAAGGGGTATCCATAATAACTGGCTGCTACTGAAACTTTCTCTTCAATATTTTAGGAAATACGCTATCTGGGAAGCTTCACAAAGATATTTTACTATAAATATATTTTAACAATACTATATGTAGGAAGGGTCAATTTGTATTTCTCCACTGTAGCAAACAGCAGTGCATTAAATCTTGTCTCAGTCTTTTAAAATTAAAAAGAAAAAAAAAAAATCAAATGGTTTTCATAATAGTACCCGGTGAAAAAACATTTAATGAAACTCTGGTTTCTTCAAGAGTCTCGTGCTCCACCAACTGAGCCAGCCAGGTGCCCTGAAACTCTGATTTCTAATAGGTGGAGAGTCTGAACATGGGATGATGAATAAGTTCTGGAGATGGACAGTGGTGACGATTGCAAGACAATGTGAATGTACTTAATGCCACTGAGCTGTACATATACTTACAATTAATTAAATTATCAAAATGGTGAATGTTATGTTATGTATATTTCATCATGATTAAAAACAAACTCTGGTTTCAATAAGAAGGAGAAGCTTCAGGGCGCCTGGGTGGCTCAGTAGTTAAGTGTCTGCCTTCGGCTCAGGTCATGATCCCAGGGTCCTGGGATCGAGCCCCGAGTCGGGCTCCCTGCTCAGCGGGAAGCCTGCTTCTCCCTCTCCCACCCCACCCCGCTTGTGTTCCCTCTCTCGCTGGGTCTCTGTCAAATAAATAAATAAAATCTTAAAAAAAAAAAAAAAAAAGCAGCAGCTTCTATGTGAGTCATTTGCAATAGTTTATCAACCATTTTTTTTAACATTTATTTACTTATATGAGAGAGAGTGTGAGTGGGCACCTGAGGGGGTGGGAAGGTGGGGGGCAGAGGGAGAGAGAGAATCTTAAGCAGACTCCCTGCTGAGCGAGGAGCCCAATGCAGAGCTAGATCTCACCACCCTGAAATCACAACCTGAGCCTAAAACCAGGAGTCGGACACTTAACTGCACCACCCAGGTGCCCCATGAACCATTATTAAGTCATTTGCACAATTAATTCTTTTTTTTCTTTTTTTTTATTCTTATGTTAATCCCCATACATTCCATCATTAGTTTTAGATGAAGTGTTCCATGATTCATTGTTTGTGCATAACACCCAGTGCTCCATGCAGAATGTGCCCTCCTCAATATCCACCACCAGGCTAACCCATCCTCCCACCCCCCTCCCCTCTAGAACCCTGTTTGTTTTTCAGAGTCCATCTTCTCTCATGGTTCGTCTACCCCTCCGATTTCCCCCGCTTCATTCTTCCCCTCCCGCTACCTTCTTCTTCTTCTTTTTTTTTTTCCCTTAACATATATTGCATTATTTGTTTCAGAGGTACAGATCTGAGATTCAACAGTCTTGCACAATTCACAGCGCTTACCAGAGCACATACCCTCCCCAGTGTCTATCACCCAGTCACCCCATCCCTCCCACCCCACCCCTGCACAATTAATTCTAAACTACCAATGACACAGATATCTCAAGGGTCTGTTATTCATAAAAAATACGATTACATCACAATTGGAAATTTTCCTTAAAATCAGAAACTTAGAAAAATGCAAAACATTTTCAAATTGATCCACAAATGACACATATTAATATTAATGACACTATAACTGCTCGGCAAACTTAATAAGTCACTGTTTGGCACAGAAAAGTTTGAAATATTTTCTAACCAAACTAGTTCTGTACAATCAGGTGATACATTTTTAAAAAGGGAGTGTTTTATTTAAAGAAACATATCTGACCTTGGATCAAGGACGCCTCATAAATATCCATGTGAAAGTCCTAGGGCCAAATACTGGCTGAAGCCCAAGAAAGAGACAATGGAATGGACACAAGAAGAAAGACCCTTTAAGTGACTATTTAATAAGTAATGCCTGGCCTAATATGTACAAGCATTATACTAAATATATCCCATGAATTCTTATTTAATCTTCACAGTAACCCTGTGAGATGGACACTTGAATTAATCCTGTTTTACAAGTAAGGAAACTGAGGCACGAGAGGGGTCAGACAACATGCTCAAGATTACACAGTGCGGGACTAGACTGAGCAGTCACACGGGTCACCAAAGCCCACAGCACCTGTAGATGTCCAGGGCGCATCACAGGTGTTACCTCTTGGCTACCACCTTTATAGCTCCCTGTGAAGTAAGTAGCCAGCAGTTCCATGACCCCTATTTTCAGAGAGGAAATGGGAGGTTCAGGGAGGATAAAGCACATCCTCAAGAGTCTCAGGAAGCAGGCAGCAGAGCTGGGTCTGAAACCCCAGTCTTCTCACTCCTCCCCCAGTGCCTTTCCTCCTCACTGTGCCTGACCTGTGTGCTGGCTTAAAAATATGTTCACAAATTATTTAATCTGCCTCTCTTCAAAGAGCAGAGCCTCCTCTCTCCCCTCAGTAGCTCACTTCTAACCAATAAAATGTGGCGGAGGGGGCAGGTGTGAGACTTCCCAGAGGAGGTCATGAGAAGCACAGCAGCTTCCTCCCTGCTCCCTCAGATCATCACTCTGGAAGAAGCCAGTTGACATGTCGTGAGGACACTCAAGGAGAGGTCCACAAGGCAAGGAACTGAGATGTCCTGCCAACAGCCATGTCCGTAAGCCAGCTTGGAAGGAGCTCCTCCAGCCCCAGCCAAGTCTTCAAATGTCTGCAACCCTGAGCCAGAGCCGCCCAGCTTCACTGCTTCCGAATTCCTAACCTCAGAAAGTATGCAATGATAAATGTCTGTGGTATTAAGCCATGCGGGTTTTTTCCCCCAGCTTTACTGGTGTATAATTGACAAAATTTTAAGATATTTAAAGCATACATCCTGATGATTAAGCCATTATGTTTTAAGGTAGTTTGTTGCAAAGTAATAACTAATAGAACTAGGAAAGAAAACACACATCATCTCACATGTGACCAACACCCTACAATCAAGAGTGTAAGCTCTGCAGGTCACCTCTTAATAGAAGCTATATGACCTGGCTTAAGGGCCAAGTCCTCAGAATCAGTTTTGTCATGTGTAGTATTACAAATAATTAGCTCACTTTAAATAACCCCCCCATTTTACAATAATCTTTCCATTTACTGTGCCTCTAGTCACTATGAGGACTAAAGGGAAGAACGTGTCCGGCACCGAGCACGGTGCACACAATGAAGGTTTAGTAAATGTCCACCGTTACTAATTTTTTAATCTGCACTTCAGTAGCAGCCACCCCAGTCTGATAACCATGCTTCAAAAATTCCCAATTCTCCGTAGGGAACACCTCCACTAGCCACCTAAATTATCCATTAGTCTTCTTTACTGGTCCTCATTTACCCTCTGTTGCACTGGACACACATTCAAACACAGCCCACGTCCGCTGGCTTCCAGCGAATAAACTACTGCAACACGGTTCCCTTCAGGGCTCCGCCAGGGCTGCTGCTCATCCTCCCACCCCTTCAAAACGTGGTCGTCCTCAGCATTCTCGTACTCCTCACACAGCCTCAGTTAGGACCTTCTTGTGGATGGCCGTCGCACGCCTAAGTGTATTATTATGGCCGATCTCATCTGAGTAGACAGATGAGATCCCAGTTTCTCCAGCTCAACAGCCACATACGAATGCCTCACAATACCTCAAACTCAACGAAGTCTCAATTTTTTGCCTCCCCGCTTACTCCTTACGTTTTTTCCCCTCGTCCCCATGCCCCACCCTGCTTCTCCTCTTACGTTCACTGACAGACCAAAATCTTCAAAGTCAGACGATGACATATGCAAAGTCATTAGAAATGCTCCCCCTTCTGCTCTCCACAATCCTCTGAAGCACTGTGCTGGGTGACAGGGGTACATGGCAAGCAGGACAAGGCTGCCCCCAGGAACTCACAGTCTAGCTGCTTCCGATCCACTGCCAAGTCCTAATGATTCCACCTGTGCACACGCATAGTCCATCCCTCCTCTCCATTCCTCCCACAATCCCCCAGCCTTGTGCACCGGGATCACTGCAAGAACGTGCGAAAACGTCTCCAAATCTTCAGTCTCTGCCACAGACCTCAACCCATCTTTCACATAACTGCCCATTATCTTAAGCAGGTGATCACGCCACTCCTCAAAAATCTGCAATGGTTCCCCCTGCTTACAGAGAAAGTCCAAATTCCCTAATGCTACCTTAGTGACTTTTCCACTCAAATCACCTTCTGCCTCCTGCTGTGCACTCCAGGTACGCACTGAGACATTCAGGACCTCTCACGCTCCCTCCCACTCAGGCCTGTTGTCCAGCTATTCCCTCGGAACGTCACAGCCTCAACGAAAACCCCCCTGGGTCGTCAGCAGGACTGACTGAGCGTTCCCTTAATTTTACACAGCACAGTGCCTGTACTTCTCTTTGCCATCCCACCCTTTCCACTTTTCATCACTGCTCCTTGTTTACTTGTTTATTTGCCTGTCTCTTTGAGTAGGTCATAAACCCCCGGCTGCCACTAATTAACTTGGCAATCTCGAGTAAGTCATGGCATTATCTGAGGTTCAATTTCCTCATCAGTAAAATGAAGGGGTTAGATTAATTAATTGTTAAGGAACTCCCAACTCCGAAGTTCCATAAGGATGAGTCTTATTTATCTTTGGAAAAGGAAGCACAGAGGAGCCTGGGTGGATCAATCAGTTAAGCATACGACTCTTGGTTTCAGCTCAGGTCATGATCTCAAGGTCTTGAGACTGAGCCCAGCATCGGGTTCCACGCTCAGCATGGAACTTGCTTGAGATCCTCTCCCTCTCCCCTCCATGGACGTGTCCATTCTCTCTCTAAAATAAATAAATAAGGGGCGCCTGGGTGGCTCAGTCAGTTAAGCGTCTGCCTTCAGCTCAGGTCATGATCCCAGCGTCCTGGGATTGAGTCCCACGTCAGGCTCCCTGCTCAGCCGGGAGTCTGCTCCTACCTCTCCCTCTCCCTCTGCCCCTCCCCCCTGCTAGTGCCCTCTCTGTCAAATAAATAAAATCTTTTAAATAAATTAAATAAATAAAATCTTAAGAAAAAACAAAAACAAAAAAGACAGCACAGCACAGCTGTAAGATTAGACCTCGTGGTCAGACGGGTGGTCTGAACCCCAGCACGCCACCCTCCAGCACTCAAAAATAAGCCTAATGCTTAGCCTTTGCACCTGAGCTCATCTGTAAAATGAGAATAATAATAGTATAATCTGCAACAAAACTAAGAGGCAACCCGGAATGGGAGAAGATATTTGCAAATGACATTACAGATAAAGGGCTGGTATCCAAGATCTATAAAGAACTTCTCAAACTCAATACCCAAAAAACAAGTAATCCAGTCAAGAAATGGGCAGAAGACATGAACAGATACTTCTTCAAAGACATACAAATGGCTAACAGACACATGAAAAAATTTTCAACATCACTAGCCATCAGGGACATACAAATCAAAACCACAATGAGATACCACCTTACGCAGTTCTAATGGCCAAAATTAACAAGACAGGGAGCAACAAATGTTGGCAAGGACTTGGAGAGTTCCCCTGAACCCTCATACACTGTTGGTGGGAATGCAAGCTGGTGCAGCCACTCTGGAAAACAGTATGGAGGTTCCTCAAGATGTTAAAAATAGAGCTACCCCATGGCCCAGCAATTGCACTACTAGGGATTTACCCCAAAGACACAGATGTAGTGAAAAGAAGGGGCACATGCACCCCGATGTTCATAGCAGCAATGTTCTAAATAGCCAAACTGTGGAAGGAGCTGACATGTCCTTCAACAGATGAATGGATAAAGAAGATGTGGTCCATATATACACTGGAGTATTACTCAGTCATCAGAAAGGATGAATACCTACCATTTACATCGACATGGATGGAACTGGAGGGGATTATGCCAAGTGAAATAGTGAAGCAGAGAAAGACAATTTTCATACAGCTTCACTCAGATGTGGAATATAAGGAATAGTGCAGAGGACCATAGGGGAAGGGAGGGAAAACTGAGAGGGAGACAAACCATGAGAGACTCTATGGACTCCGGGAATCAAACTGAGGGTTACAGAAGAGAGGGGGGTGGGGGAATGGAGTAACTGGGTGATGGGCATTAAGGAGGGCACATGTTGTGATGAGCACTGGGTGTTATATGCAGCTAATGAATCATTGAACACTACATCAAAAACTAATGATGGCTAATTGAGCATAATAATAGTAAGAGTATGATCTGTTAGAATTTTCAGGATTTTTTGTTTGTAACATCATTTTTTTTTTATAATAGCTTTAGACAGATACAATTCCTTGATCATACAATCCACCCATTTAAATAAAGTGTACAATTTCACGACTTTTAGTATATTCAGAGTTCTGCAAGCATCACCACAATCAATTTTAGTGTATCTTCATCACCCCAAAAAGAAACTCATAGCTATCAACAACAGCTCCCTATTTCCCATCCCCCCAGACTTAGGCAACCAGTTCTCTATTTTCCATCTCTATGGATTTGCCTCTAGAAATGTCATGTCAATAAAATATCTGGTCATTCATGACTGGCTTCTTCCATTTGGTATACTGTTTTCAAATTACATCTACGATGTAGTACGTAACAGTAATTCACCGTTTTTTGTTTTTGTTTTTGTTTTTTAATTCACCGTTTTTATTGCCAAATGATATTCCACCATGTGGATTTACTACATTTTGTTTATTCGTTCATCAGTTAATGGATATTTGGGATATTTCCACCCACCATTATGAGTAATGCTGCTCTTTCGGTTTTAAGTAATAGAAACCCCAACTCAACCTGGCTTACATAACTGGAAGTCCAGCAGGTAGCCCTTGCTTCAGACAGAGTTTCACATCGTTTTCAGGACCGAGTCTCTCTCCACCTTTTGGCTAGGCTCTGTTCTCTGTTCATTTGCAAGATCTGCCTGGTGACAAAATGGCTTCAATAACTCCATTTAACAACCTCTCACAGTCAAACCAAAGAAAGCAAAAGCTTCTTCCAGATCCTCAAGCAAAAGCCCTATGATGAGCTCTAGGTGGGCTCTAACTGTGGCTGAAACAGGCCATGCTCTATCCCTGGAGTGTGGGACAAACCGGGAAAGACCTGAATTACCTGAACCAAAAATAGATAAGGGATAATCCCCATACAAAAACTGAGGCCTCCTTCCAGTAGGATAAATGGATTCTGGACAGCTGAAAATTTAAAGAGCCCAATTTCAAGCTGTTAGAATTAAACATAAGTACCTGTTAAGCATTTAGTAGAATGCCCAAGACACAAATGCTTAATAAACGTTGGTTGCTCTATTAGCTATTTATGGATATGAGATAAACCACAAGAAAAATGATAGAATCCGACACTAAAGGAAAAAAAGCCAATCTCATATAGCTCAATGTCATATATACTCAGCTCCAAATTAAGGCATGTCCAACCATATTTGCTTTTTCATAGTGACATACAAGACTACATCTTTATCAAAAAGAAGGAATGAGGCTTATTTTCAATCTTTAAAAACTTCAGGTTACAGAGTCAAGAATCTCTCCCTTTAAGAGGGATTTCTCTGGTCTTACAGAAAATATGACAGGCAAAGCTTGGGAAAGTGAAGTCCCTGAGATGCGTAGGGCTGCAAAGCACAACACTACGGCTCAGGCCTGACACCCACCTTCACCCTTTATTAGCCAAAGTTCTCAACTCTTAAGAAATCTTTTCATGGGAAAATATCACTTTTGGGGGGGGGCGGGAAGAGGGTGTTTTGTTTTAAACATCACTTTGATTTCTTAATATTAGCTAACAGGAAACTAGAATTCCCTTTATAAAAAGTGGTTTTTCAATCTTACCCAAAGTACATTTACTTCATAAAACAAGGGATACCAAATGTTTATTTTCCTCTTAGACTCTGCCTAAAAAGGACTAAAAAGGGGCACCTGGCTGGCTCAGTAGGTAAAGTACTCAACTCTTGATCTCAGGGTCCCAGGGTCCCAAGAGCCCCACATTGGAGGTGGAGTTTACTTTAAAAAAAAAAAAAAGTAAGAAATAACAAGTGTTGAGGCACTTGGCTGGGTCGACTGGAAGAGCATGTGACTCTCAGGGGCGCCTTGGTGGCTCAGTCAGTTAAGCATCTGCCTTGGGCTCATTTCATGATCCCGGGACCCTGGGATCGAGCCCCACATCCGAGCTCCTTGCTCAGTGGGGAGTCTGCTTCTCCCTCTGCCCCTCCCCCCACTTGTGTGCACACACTCTCTCTCTCTCTCTCAAATAAATAAAATCATAAAAAAAAAAAAGGGGGGGGAGGGCGCCTGGGTGGCTCAGTTGGTTAAGCGACTGCCTTCGGCTCAGGTCATGATCCTGGAGTCCCTGGATCGAGTCCCGCATCGGGCTCCCTGCTCAGCAGGGAGTCTGCTTCTCCCTCTGACCCTCCCCCCTCTCATGCTCTCTGTCTTTCATTCTCTCTCTCTCAAATAAATAAATAAAATCTTTAAAAAAAAAAAAGGAAGACATGTGACTTGATCTCAGGGTCGTTGAGTTCAAGCCCCACACTGGGTGTAGAGATTACTAAAAAAAAAAGTAAATAAAAACTTTAAAAGAAAAAAATAACAAGTGTTGGTGGGGATATGGAGAAAAAGGAACCCGCTTACACTGCTGGTGGGAACGTCAACTGGTGCAGACACTATGGAAACAGTATGCAGGTTTCTCAAAAAATTAAAAATAGAAACCATTATGATCCAGTAATTCCACTAGTAGGTAAAGAAAACAAGAAAACAAAAACACTAATTTGAAGAGATAATATATGTACCCCTATGTTCACTGCAGCATTACTTAGATAGCCAAGACACGGAAGCAACCCAAGTGTCTACCAATGGATGAAGAGATAAAAAAGATACGGTGTAAGTGCATGCGTGCAAACATAATGGATTATTACTCAGCCATAAAAAAGAATGAGATCTTGCCATTTGCAATAATATGGATGGACCTAGGGGGTATGATGCAAAGTGAAGTAAGACAGAGAAAGACAAATACCACATGACTTCACTTATATGTGGAATCTAAAAAACAAAACAAATGAACAAACTAAGAAACAAAAAACAGAAACAGACCAATAAACACAGAGAACAAACTAACACCAGATGGTTGCCAGAGGGGAGTAAGAATGGAGGAACAGGAAAAATGGGTACAGTGGGAGGGAGGTACAGACTTCCGTCATGGAATAAGTCAGCCTTGGGGATGAAAGGTACAGCAGAGAGAATACAAGCAATGCCACTGTGACAGAGTTGCTGAATCACCATGCTGTACATCTGAAACTAATAAAACATCGTGGGTCAAGTACAGCTCAATTTTTAAAAATTTAAGCTGGCCAAAATAAAGGCATGTGCACGTTCAGATAAGAAATTTTCACCACAATTCCACAGCCTGCCTTTTCCTGTTATAAAAATCTCTAAAATACAACTGAAATATCATAAAACTAACAGCTGCCACTTACTGAGCGTTTACTATGTGCAGAGTGTGTGTGTATCTCACTTAATCCTCCCATTTATTCTCTGAGAGGTAAGTACTCTTAGTTCTACTTTATGATGAAGAAATTGAGCTTTAGAAAAATTAAATTATCGGGGCGCCTGGGTGGCTCAGATGGTTAAGCATCTGCCTTCGGCTCAGGTCATGACCCCAGGGTGCTGGGATCGAGTCCCGCATCGGGCTCCCTGCTAGGCGGGGAGCCTGCTTCTCCCTCTGCCTCTGCCTCTCTCTCTGACTCTCATGAATAAACAAATAAAACATTAAAAAAAAAAAAAGAAAAATTAAATTATCTAACACCACTCAGAAAAGTGACCCCCTCAAAACTCAAACCCTGCTCAGCTACCTCTGACAGCAATATAGGCCTTAGCAAAGAATATCCAAAGGTAAACCAGACTTTGGGGAAATGGGAACCCATCACCTCTTCTCTGCTAAGCTGGGGAAGTGAGACAGCCTTTTCCTACACAGAGTAATAGACAAAGCCCAGGATCCTCCAAAAAGTAAACATCTCTTCGAGTGTCCCTCAACTTGATGACAAAGATGCTGCAGGTAGCATGAGGGGAGCTGAGGGAAAGAGAATACCTGCTCTTACTGTTAGACCCACAGTATCCTGTGTAAGGACAGTGAAAGTCTCCGCCTTGTAGGTACTCAAAAGCAAAACATAATAAGTTTTCAAAGCTAAGACAGAAAACAAAGTTATACCTTTTTTAAAATCTATCTTATTATACACTGAACTTTTCTACCTGACTTAACTTCCATCCCAGGCTTACCATATCTGCACGTGACAAACTGTCCAGACCTGTGTGGCATGCCAATAGTCATCTCCATTCAGGGAAAGAGAATATATATTTTTTTTTTCCAGGCAGTAAAGGGAAGAATTAAAAATAAGGTTCTTGTGGTGCCTGGCTGGCTCAGTTGGTATAGTGTGCAACTCCTGATCTTAGGGTTGTGGGCTCGAGCCCCACATTGGGGGGGTCAGAAACTTTACCTTCTGTATCAGACCCAGAATTGCTTGTCTTTCTGCAGATCAATTGGTGGTTTTGAAGACCACTGAATCACTCTAACCAGCTCAGGCACCAAACAGGGTAAGTAACTTAAACCAAGTAACTTCGATCCTTCATGAGGGAGAAAGGAAGAAGAATGAAGGCCTGAGAAATGTGAAGCTGCATCCACCAAGCCGCTGTGGGGAGCCCCACAGGGGGCGAGGGGAAGGCCGGGCAGCAAGGACCCCTCACCTGCCAACTCTCCCAGAACTTTTTCCACTTTACATAGAAGAGTTCTCTGTAAAATTGTATTTAGCATTCTGCTACTGCAACGTAAGGGTGACCAACACCTGTCTGGGTGCCACACCCCTATTTTTGATTTTTTTTTTTTTAAGTAAGCTTTGTGCTCAACTTGGCACTTGAACTCACAACCCAAGATCCAAAGTCACATTCTCTACCAACACCCCTAAAAAAGTGACTTTAAAAATATTATGTACCGGGGCGCCTGGGTGGCTCAGTCGTTAAGCGTCTGCCTTCGGCTCAGGTCATGATCTCAGGGTCCTGGGATCGAGCCCCACATCGGGCTCCCTGCTCCGCGGGAAGCCTGCTTCTCCCTCTCCCACTCCCCCTGCTTGTGTTCCCTCTCTCGCTGTGTCTCTCTCTGTCAAATAAATAAATAAAAAATCTTTAAAAAAAAAAAAAAATATTATGTACCATATCTGGAAGCTATAGAAATATAGAAAGAAGAAAACAAAAATGACTCATTGTCACCATCCAGCAAGATATGCACTGATAGGATTTTGTTAATATTTTTATATATTTCCTTCTAGACTTTTTTTCCATTCCTGTGTTGTTGTTTTTTTAATTAATCATTGCATATATGATTTTGTATTCTTTCCTTATTTAACATTTTGTCATGAACATCTTTAATGTCCTTAAAAACTTTTTACAACCAATTATTGACTGTGTAACATTATAATCTATTTAACTAATTTGCTTAAACATTTTTCTATTCTAGACAAATGTTTCCTGTTTTTAGGCATTATAGTATTTCAGTGAATACCTTTGTCTGCATTTCACATTTTTTAGATTATGTAGAGTCCTAGACTGGAAAAATTGAATCAAGGCAGTGAACCTTTTTAAGCCAAATTTTGGAAAGCTCTTGTAAAGAAGAGTCAACAGGACTAGAGCTAGCCAGAACATGAAGAAGAGAAGCAATAAAAAAATGACAGCATTAGTTTGACTGAAAATGTTACACCTAAGGAAGAATAAGACAGTTGGGAAGACTTGTTTGGAGATGGGAAAAAGATTTTATTTTAGGCACATGGAATCTGAAGTAGCACATGGCCAAAAGGAGGTGCATTGTAGGGAGCTGGTGCCCAGCTGGGAGGCTGGGACTTAGAATACGCATCACATCAGGGATGGTTAGGACAGCAAGGTCAGCTTCCTGATGGAGGAGGGCTGGGGCCTCAGACTGTGGGAATGCTTGTTGGGCAAAATGAAGGAAAGCAGCTAAAGATCAGAGTAAAGAGGACAAATAAATGGGCCAGAGAAGTCCAAGGAGAATGAGATTTGAGAAAAGTTCATTAGATGTATTCATTTAGTTCATCATTGATGGCTTTCATATTTCAAGGGTTAGTGTTCTTCTATCTGTCTTGACAGTTTATGAAGTATTTACCTGTCATGGTCTTTCTCATCACCTGATAAAGGCAGATAATATTATTCGTGTTGGTGGCTAAGGATTAAAGAGATTTTTGTCTTGCTCTGTTTGTGTTAAAGGTTTAATAGGACCCCCAGATTTTTTTTTTAAAGATTTTATTTATTTATTTGAGAGAAAGAGAATGAGAGAGAGAGAGAGCATGAGGTGGGGAGGGTCAGAGGGAGAAGCAGACTCCTCGCTGAGCAAGGAGCCCGATGCGGGACTCGATCCCGGGACTCCAGGATCATGACCTGAGCCGAAGGCAGTCGCTTAACCAACTGAGCCACCCAGGCGCCCAGGACCCCCAGATTTTTTACAACAAATCTTGTGTTGTTTCCAAAAAAAAAAAAAAAAACACCAAACAACAAAAACCAAACCCAAAAAAACAAAAACAAAAAAATGTCTTTATCTGCATTTGCCAGGTTTTTGAGCTCGTACCCTGCCTTGATTCCAGGAGCATTATCAGCCAAGGTTAAAAGTAGCACAGTCTAGACTTCTGGAGGCGCTAGAGTAACTTGTGTGGACAGGTATTACAAGAGAATTTTTTCTTTTGTTTTGGTGGGGGTGCCTTATTTTGTCTAGTATGTCTCCATGGGAACATTTCAGGTTGAGTTTGTTTTGTAAGATACCTTATGTACCTGAATATAAGACACCCTTGATTCTAAGTATCCTAATTCCCCAGTGAGATTAAGATTCTCTACAACTTGAATATGTAAATCTGAGATATAGATGGAATAGTCAAATGTTTACTTAAGATATTTAATTTCTAAAGTTAATTACACATAAATTTAAATTCACAAGTGAATTTATACATTACTTTAGGAATATCTCTTTTCCTCTTAAGTTTCGAGAAGCAGTTAAAACTGCTTTTTGCAGTTAGAAATGCGTCTTGAGGGGTGCCTGGGTGGCTCAGTCGTTATGCGTCTGCCTTCGGTTCAGGTCATGAGCCCAGGGTCCTGGGATTGAGCCCCACGTCGGGCTCCCTGCTCCGCGGGAAGCCTGCTTCTCCCTCTCCCACTCGCCCTGCTTTTGTTCCCTCTCTCGCTGTGTCTCTCTCTGTCAAATAAATCTTACCAAAAAAAAAAAAAAAGTGTTTTGATTCACTACACATACAAAAATGGTAACTGTAAGGTGATGGATGTGTTAAGTAACCCGACTATGGTAATTATTTCACAAAAATACGTAAGTCAAATCATCATGATACACGACTTCAATATATACAACTTCATCAGTTATACCACAATAAAGCTGTTAAAGTTATAAGAATCTTGAAATTGCTATATCTGAGTAATTGGTTATGGAGATTCATCACTGTCTTCCTTGTTTTATCGATTTACAAAAAAAAAATTTTTTTAACTTTTTGATTTTCTTTTTGAAACATGTTAAAATGTTTTTTTGAAACATGTTTTTTTTAAACATGTTAAAAAATGCTTTTGAATCAGTTAATGGTTTTCCAGAGCACATGGTATATACTTTTTAAAACTTAACTTTTTCCCTAGTTTTATTGAGAAGTAATTGTCTAGTATGTCTCCATGGGAACATTTCAGGTTGAGTTTCTTTTGTAAGATACCTTATGTACCTGAAACTGTGTAAGTTTAAGGCATACAGCACGATGGTCCGATGTACGTTTACTGTGAAATGATTGCCACAATAGGTTCAGCTAATATCCATCTTCTCGTATAGATACAATAAAAAGAAAAGAAAAACAAATTTCTCCTTGTGATGAGAACTCCTCAGATCTACTTTCTTAACACCTTTCCTGTGTACCGTACGGCAGTGTTAACTATAGTCATCATGCTGTGACTGGGAGTTTGTACATTTGGCTACCTTCCTCTACTTCTCCCATCCCCTGCCTCTGGTAACCACAAGTCCTATCTCTTTAAAAACTTCATTTTTTAGAACAAGTTTAAATATATGGAAAAGCTGTGAGGATAGTCCCAGGAGAGCCTGTGATATTTATTTCAGTCTAACCTGAGGTGCATCATTCTTGAATCCATACAGAATACTGACACTGGATATTTGATCCAGGATAAAGCTAACTGTTTGCAAAACAATGAGACATTTGTTTTGTTTTTCCTCGTTTGTTTTATGGAATTACATTTGTTATTACAATTTAATGATTTACTTGCTTTTAAAAACAGTTTTTAGGGGCGCCTGGGTGGCTCAGTCGTTAAGCGTCTGCCTTCGGCTCAGGTCATGATCCCAGGGTCCTGGGATCGAGCCCTGAAACCCGCAACAGGCTCCCTGCTCCGTGGGGAGCCTGCTTCTCCCTCTTCCATTCCCCCCTGCTTGTGTTCCCTCTCTCGCTGTCTCTCTCTCTCTGTCAAAATAAATAAATAAAATCTTAAAAAAAAAAAAAAAGTTTTTAAAAACAGGCTTGAGTACAGCGTTAATGAGGCCATAGCTTAAGGAATAGTTCCAAAAATGTGTTGAATTTACTTGCCTCCTTTTAATTGATTTTATGGGGTTGATGTCTCTAAGCCTTCCAAATTAGTATTGATTACAGTGATTTCAGCCAGTTCCCCCAGATGGTTCTCAGAGAAGAGTGGCTTACACTCCTCCCCCATTCTCTCTGACCAGCTCCTCTGGGAGTGATCTTCTGTCCCCTGCCCTCAAGCCATCAAGCCTAGCATTCCCATAATCCTGATTGTTCCTTTCCTCTTGTCTTGTAGATTTTTTCCTTTATTATGTTAAAGATAGGATAGTTGAAAGAGCAGTCTATCATAAGAAACGCTTTGTAAGCACTGGAGTATAAGGAAACTCTTTTTTGAGGGGTAATTTTCGGGAAAAGACCATGTTTTATGTATTTGGGCATATATGATACTTTATGCTGAGTTCTGAGCCTTACTAGATAAATCCTGCAAAATGTATTATGTAATGTTTTGCCCCCGATATTTGAATTCAGTTCTGCATTGAATATCTTTGTGGTCACACTGCTTTGCTAATAATCAAATTAATAATTGATTTATCAATTCCAGGGTGCATTTATTTCAGCTATCTCTTGGACAAATAATTAATGTAAATATTTTTAGACACTGTAATTCTAAAGTCAGGGTCTTAAAATGTGGGGCCTAAAAAGAGGCACGAGATGGAACACCCTGAGGAGGCTGTTGAATGTTTTAAGCTTTGATACGTTGTAACCCATGACTGTTACTCACTTTAGTGGAGCGTAGAGTGTGGGGGCCGTGTGGGGGCCGTGTGGGGGCCGGCATCCCCCGTAGGATTGGACATTTGTAGATGTGCCTCTGGAAGGGCTGTGTGACCGTGCAGGTTAACGAGGTAGGGTGCGGGAAGGAGTAAAGAGAAACTTCAACCCAGGGGTATCTCATAACCTGGAACAGAAGTTTGAGATGAGCGGGCGCCTGGGTGGCTCAGTTGGTTAAGTGACTGCCTTCGGCTCAGGTCATGATCCTGGAGTCCCGGGATCGAGTCCCGCATCGGGCTCCCTGCTCAGCAGGGAACCTGCTTCTCCCTCTGACCCTCCCCCCTCTCAGGTGCTCTCTCTCATTCTCTCTCTCTCAAATAAATAAATAAAATCTTTAAAAAAAAAAAGTTTGAGATGAGGAAGAGGGAAGGTGGACCGTGCACTTGGAAGGAATTCCTGGCTCCCGGGACTCCCGTGCCTGGGCGCTGGCTTCGGTGCCAGCTAGGTGCTGCCGTCACTCACATGGGGAGTCTTATCCTCCTGCTTATTTTTATTTCTAGAGTATCTCACTGAAAGATACTTTTTTGAGGAGGAGGTACAATGTGTTTTATCCCCAAATGGGTTGTAACCAATGTTACTTTCGGCATTAATGCGGAATTGACTGACCGATAAAACGCGCCGGGTGAGGGCTGTGGGTCTGAGAATGCGGTCCGTGGCACCCACTCCCCTTGCTTGTGCTCTCTCTCTTAATAAATAAAATCTTTAAAAAAAATTAAAATTAATTAAATAAATAAATAAATAAAAGTCACTTTTTAAAATGTGTTTCTAATTCAAGACTTGTCAGGTCTCCTTAAATTAATCTACAAATTCAATTACCTCAAACCAAACAGCAAAAGCAAACTGGGGGAGGGACTTAGAATTATAATCTTAATGAATACATATGCAAGAATTGCCTAAAAAATTCTAAAAACAAGAGTAACAAGGTGTTTATGGGAGATGGAGGAGAGCTTCCAGCCTACCAAAAAACTGTAAAATGTATTCCAAACTACAGCAATTAAAACAATATGGAACTACAGCAGACAGAGAAGTGAACATACTCAGTATGTGGAAATGCAACACAGTTGGGACAGCTGGATATGTCATTGAGAAAAAAATAGGACAGCATTAACACCAGAAGCCTATTAACAGCCAACCTTTCCTGCACTTACCACAGGTCCACAACCCTAGGGGCCAGATGTTACTCCACTCCAGTTTTTTTTTTAATTTTCCAAAGATAATACAGTACCTATATAGCATATTATGTAACATTCTGCAAGGTCTGGGAACATGTTTTTCATGCAACCTATAGCCTTCCTCATCTCAGGGAAAGTCACCGTCCTCATATCCAAAGCAAACCTGTCTCTGATCCTACCCCTTCCTGTCAATTCAGGGTTTCTTTCTTTTTTTTTTTAAAGATTTATTTATTTATTTGAGAGAGTGAGAATGAGAGAGAGAGATTATATGAGGGGGGGAGGGTTAGAGGGAGAAGCAGGCTCCTCGCTGAGCAGGGAGCCCGATGCGGGACTCGATCCAGGGACTCATGACCTGAGCCGAAGGCAGTCGCTTAACCAACTGAGCCACCCAGGCGCCCCAATTCAGGGTTTCTGCTCCAAAATCCCCCCTGCCAGTATTTTCAACCTCTCCCTTTCTACTGACTCCTTACCATCTGCTTGGGGGGGGGGGGGGGGGGAGAAGTCCCACTTCTCAAGAACCACTCCCTCTACCTTTTCTCCTTTACACAAAGAAAGGTTACTCAAGGAGTAATTTTTTTTTTAAGATTTATCTATTTATTTGAAGTGGGGGGGAGCAGAAAGAGAGGGAGAGTCTTAAGCAGACTCTGCACTGAGCTCAGAGCCTCAGGCAGGGCTCAATCTCATGACCCTGAGATCACGACCTGAGCCAAAACCAAGAGTCCCAGCTGAACTGACTGTACCACCCAGATGTCCCAAGGAGTAATCTTTTAAAAAGAAGAAAAAAAAAAGACTCCGACGTCCTGTCATCCCATTCACTCAAGCAAATCCACTGGTCTAAAAGCACTAGTCTCTAATGACTCCCTAACTGCCAAAATCAAAGGCCAAGATTGGGGCTCATCTCTTGATGAGCTTTTTTGAACTTTTTTGCAGACCATGACTCTGGTCTCTGTGAATCACCTTTCTCCTGGTTCTCCTCTCTGGCTCCTCCTTTACCACAACCCTACCTGTGGCCTTCTTCTGTTCACACTCAGCACCTTCAACCAGTAGCCACCAACAGCTATTCCTAACAACTCCCAATTCGCATCTCCTAACCACAGCTCTTCCCAGCGCTCTAGGTGCAAACACTGACTAGTATCTTTAACTGGACTCACCCAGACACCTCTAAGAGCCTAACCAGAGCCATCATTAGCTTTTCCCAAACTGGCTCTGCATTCCCTATCCTGAGGAATGACAACACCATCCACAAATTTTGCTAATTCAGAAACCTACCTCCCATATTAAATTGGACACTAACTTCAATGAATTCTACTGCTTCCTTAATAGTCACCCGTCTCCTGAAGCCTCCTCCAAGAGCCTCCTAATAGATCTCCTGGCCTCTAAGGCATTCTCCACACAGTAGCAGAGTAATCTTTCTAAAAATCTCAACCTGGCCTCTTAACAGCTACCCAATCCCTTGTCAAGTTCCTCAGATAGATGAGCTCCACTCATGGGTCACCACACCCTGCACCCCAGCCTCTCCTACCTGTTTGACATTCCAGAAATACAAGCACGCCATTTACACTTCCACATGTTTATACCAGCTGCAATACTGCTTCTGCCTGGAAGGCCCTCAGCCTGCCCCCTCTTACTTACGTGGCAAGCTGCTACTGGCTCTTCCAGAATCAGTTTAACAGGGGCGGCTGGGTGGTTCAGTGGTTAGGTGTCTGCCTTCGGCTCAGGTCACGAGCCCAGGGTCCTGGGATCGAGCCCCGCATCGGGCTCCCTGCTCCGCGGGAAGCCTGCTTCTCCCTCTCCCACTCCCCCTGCTTGTGCTCCTGCTCTCGCTCTCTCTGTCAAATAAATAAATAAAATCTTTAACAAAAAAAAAAAAAAATCAGTTTAACATAACTCTGAATCTACTAAAAACTTCTTAATTGTACACTTTAAGCAGATGAATTTTATGGTATGTAAATTATATCTCAAAGTATCATAATTTTCTACAAGAAAAAAAGACTTACAACCCAATATTTTTTTAAAAGGGCAAAAGACAAAACAAGCACTTCACAAAATAGGAAATTCAAATGACCAGTAAACATATGAAGAGATGTTCAACACCATCACTCAGAAAAATGCAAAACAGAACCAAAATGAGCTATCAATATATACCCAGAATAGCCAAAATTAAAAAGAATGACTCTATCAAGTGTGGCAAAGATGTAAAGCAACCGAAACTATCATACATTGCTGGTGTGAGAGTAAAGTAGTTCAATCAAAACTATTTCATAATAAAGCTGGGGGAAAAATATCTTTGCCCTTACTACTAACACTAAGTATATACCTATTCTGTAACCTAGCGATTCCACTGCAAGGGCTTATCTCCAAGAGAAATGAATGCAAATGTCCACAAAAGAGCATGCACAAGAATGTTTATAGGTGCCTGGCTCAGGCGGCTGACCGTCCAACTCTTGGTTTTGGCTCAGGTCATGATCTCAGGGTCGTGGGATGGAGCCTCCACCAGCACCCCCCTCATGAGGCTCCACACTCAGCAGGGAGTCTGCTTGAAGATTTTCTCTCTCTCCCTCTGTCCCTCCCCCAGCCCACTCTCTCCCCCCCAAATAAATAAATCTTAAAAAAAAATACTACCATCAGTTACAAACTGTATGGTAGTGAGCACTTCTTTAAAAAAGAATGTTTAGGGGCGCCTGGGTGGCTCAGTCGTAAGCATCTGCCTTCGGCTCAGGTCATGATCTCCAGGTCCTGGGATGGAGCCCTACATCGGGCTCCCTGCCTCTCCCTCTCCCACTCCCCCTGCTTGTGTTCCGTCTCTCTCTGTGTATCTCTCTGTCAAATAAATAAATAAAACCTTTAAAAATAAAAAATAAAATAAACAAAAAAGAATGTTTATTCAGAATGCTTTTTATTCATAATGACCAAAACCTGAAAAAAAAATCCTCCTCATCAACAGAATAGACAAGTAAATTGTGGTATATTCATTCAATGGAATAGTACAGAGCAGTTAACAGTGAACTACTGGTTACCTGCAACAACATGGACGAATCTCACGGATCTGTGAGACACACAAAAAGTATATTCAATATGAAGAACATAATCACAAGAGTACACTCTATAAGAAGTTCAAGAACCGGTAGGTAATCAATAATGACAGATACGAGCACAATGGCTACCTCTGGGTGGCAGGGCACAGACTGGGGAGAGGCTTGAGGAACCAACCTTATGAGGGAGGTACTGGAAGGGTCTGGATCTTGATCTGGGTGGTGGTTATAAGGGTATGAATACACGTAAAAATCATCAAACTATTACTATACACATACATAGATACCCTATAATTCAATAACACAAAATTGCACAAGTAGTCTATAATTAACACTACTGCATTATATACCTGAAGAGAGTAGAGCTTAACTGTTATCACCACAAAAAAAAAAAAAAAAAAATGGTAATTATGTAAGAGGATGGAGGTGTTAACTAACCTTACTGTGGCAGTCATTTCACAATTTCACATGCATTAAATCAGCATGTTGCACACCTTAAATTTACACATTATACAGCAATCCTATCTCAATAAAGCTGGAAAAAAAAAATGCACAAGTAAAAGGATAATACACCAAAATAACTGGTGGACCTACAACTGATGTTTATTTCTTTTTTTTTTTTTTTAAGATTTTACTTATTTATTTTGAGAGAGAGAGAATGAGAGACAGAGAGTATGAGAGGGAGGAGGGTCAGAGGGAGAAGCAGACTCCCCGCCGAGCAGGGAGCCCGATGCGGGACTCGATCCTGGGACTCCAGGATCATGACCTGAGCCGAAGGCAGTCGCTTAACCAACTGAGCCACCCAGGCGCCCTGATATTTATTTCTTTAAATCGTTCTGTACTGTCTGAATTTTCCACCAAGACTGTATTACTTACTTCTAGTCATAAAAAAAAAAAAGCTATTTCATTAGAATAAGAGTAGTGCTAAAATTAAACAAGGTCTTTTCCTAAAGCCTTCCCTTACCAATCAAAGCACCACGGCACCTAAGTCACAGTGCTTATCACAGTGTCCCACAAAGGTCTACTGACCATGAGACACAGACAGCTCTCCTACTTGCCAGTCAGAACTGGGCTTTATTTCTCTTAATATTCCTAGCATACAACAAACTGCCTAGCACTGGGAATCTGCTTCATATGTGTTTGTTATACTGAACTGTATTGTAGAAAGCAAAAATATTTGCTGAGTAAACAATGTGTTAACAAAACAAGAAGTCAAAAATAAGTGATTACCTTCCATGGGAGGTATTCCAAGGTCATGGGTTTGTGAGCTTGCGTTTATACTACAGGAAAGGGTTGAGGCTTACCCAATAAAGATATCAACTTGCATGACAGCATTCCTAAATTGTCTCACCTGTGATTTACCGACCCAACGCCACCAATCCCGTGCCTATCGTTTTCTATACCAGTCAGAACCTAGACTACAGAACACAGACAAGCAATAACCTACAGGATCCACCCACCAACAGAAAAGTCAAAAGCCCGAAGGATCCAGCACAGAATCCCATCACCAAAAGCACACACACAGATCACAGATACCATACAGAGGAAGAAAGAGAGAGAGAGGGAAAGACACACATCAAGAGACCAAGTTGCTAACTTGCTAGAAAGTCAAAAGTACAAACGTAAGTCCTCCAGCAATCATTCTCTTGGGTATTTATCCTACAGAAATGGAAACACATTCACATAAAAATCTGTAAACAAATGGTCAGCAGCTTTATCTGTAAGAATACTAGGGGCGCCTGGGTGGCTCAGTGGTTAAGCGTCTACCTTCCGCTCAGGTCATGATCCCAGCATCCTGGGATCAAGCCCGAATCAGGCTCCCTGCTCAGTGGGAAGCCTGCTTCTCCCTCTCCCACACCCCCGCTTGTGTTCCCTCTCTCGCTGTGTCTCTGTCAAATAAACAAATAAAATCTTAAAAAAACTGGAAACTATCCAAATGTCCTTCAACAGGTCAATGGATAAACTGGTACATTCACACCATGAAACACTATTAAGCAGTAAAAAGAAATGAGCTACTGACACACCCAACAACATGGATGAGTCTCAAGGGCACTGTGCTGAGTGAAAAAAGAGAATCTCAAACAGTTAGATACTGTATAACTCCGCTTATGTAACAGTCTCAAAGTGGCGAAATCAGTGATGGAGAACAGATCAGTGCTTGCCAAGGGTTAGGGCTGAGGGCAGGGTCTGACTCTTAAAGGGTAACAAGAGAAGCTCAGCACAGAAGTCTGCTTGGGATTCTTTCCCTCTCCCTCTGCCCCTCCCCCTGCTTACAAGCTCTCTCTCTCTAAATTAAATATTTTAAAAAATAATTTGACTATAGGGGCGCCTGGGTGGCTCAGTCGTTGAGCGTCTGCCTTCGGCTCAGGTCATGGTCCCAGGGTCCTGGGATCGAGCCCCGCATCGGGCTCCCTGCTCCACGGGAAGCCTGCTTCTCCCTCTCCCACTCCCCCTGCTTGTGTTCCCTCTCTCGCTGTGTCTCTCTCTGTCAAATAAATAAAATCTTTAAAAATAATAATAATAATTTGACTATAATAATTTATAGTCAAAAAGTGGAAAGAACCTGAATGTCCATCAATGGATGAATGGATAAATAAAACATGGTGTATCAATACAATGCAACATTTCTGGCACTACAAAAATATGAAGTACTAATACATGCCTCAACATGGATGAACGTTGACAGCACTATGCTAAGTGAAAGAAATCAGACACGAGACTGATATATTGTATGATACGATTTATATGAAATACCCAGAATAGGTAAGTTTGTAGAGACAGAAAATAAATTAGGAGCAGGGGAGAATGAGGCATGAGTGCTAAAAAGTATGGGGTTTATTTTTGGCGGGGGTGGGGGGGAGGATGCAAATGTTCTGGAATTAATCATTGTGATGGTCCCACAACGTTGTGAATATACTAAAAAGCAGCAAATTACACACTTTAAAAGATATGTCCTAATGGAAAAGTTACATGCATTAAAAAATATAAAATCCTTAAAAAATATTATTCATACATTCATTCACTCATGCCCCAAAGCAACACTATGCCAAGCCATATGATTTAGCTAATTCTTGAGATTCATGATCGAAATGACACTGTAGTCCTTCCCTGCTGCCTGTTACACACAAAGCAGGTCAATTAATAATTAGCAAACTAGGGCGCCTGGGTGGCTCAGTTGGTTAAGCGACTGCCTTCGGCTCAGGTCATGATCCTGGAGTCCCTGGATCGAGTCCCACATCGGGCTCCCTGCTCGGCAGGGAGTCTGCTTCTCCCTCTGACCCTCCCCCTCTCATGCTTTCTCTCTCTCATTCTCTCTCTCAAATAAATAAATAAAATCTTTAAAAATAATAATAATAATAATTAGCAAACTAAACTCACTGGAACAATCTGACGAGATTAAAATTTTGACTCAGCTAAGTCGAGAAATCTTAATGCTATTCCTGACAACTACAAATTCCAGCGTACTAAAAAAGTAGGCTACAGGAACTGGCTCAATTCATAAAAGCTCACTGAATGAAAATGAATGAAGAGCCAGCTTGCGTATACAAGTAGATAATGACAAAAGTAGATCATATTACATCAAGCCAGGCCCATGCTGTCACATAATTTAGGTTTGCCACTCATTATATTTATACGGTTTAAAATTAGATCTATCACTCCTTTTCTTCCTCTGGAGGCTTAATCAAAAAGCAAAAACACTGGGCATCAGGAGACCTGAATTCTGGCGCAAACGCAGCTAACTGTGTGACTCTCACCTCTGTCAGGGCTGCCTGTGAAACGAGGACTTCTCCTCAGACCAGCCGTCTCCTGAAGGCCCTTCCCCCACTTCTCTCTGGCACCGCTGCTTGGACCCTGAGCCAAGCAAGTCACTGTGGTTTCCCTCACAGACAGAAGGCCAGCTCCCAGCCTCTACTTCTCCCCTGCCCTTGACAATCGTTCTCCACAGACAGCCAGTGCTCTTTTTAAAACAGGACCTGATCCTGTCACTCCCATCCGTAAGCCTCCCGATGGCCTGAAGGGCAGGGCCCTACCCACTCTCATCCTCCCCTGTCATCATCATCTCCCAAAGCACTCCAGTCACCCTAACCTTTGCGGTCCTCCAACATTCTGAGCCCATTCCTCCCAAAGTCCTCTGCCACACTCCCATCTCTCCTCCTCCTCATTCTAGTTTCTGTTCAAATGTCACCTCCTCAGAGAACTGAGTGTGGACTCTAGTCCCAGGCTGCCTATAGTCAACTTTGCAGCCGGGCATGTTGCTTGCCCTTCTGTAAAATGGTGATTAACAACAGTGCCTACCTCAGTGTTGTCACAAGGGGTAAGAGGCAGTAAAGCCAAATGTCATCTATCACTATTACTTAAGGCACCCCATCTTAACACCCCTACCTCATAGCACTATCTGAAATGGCCATCCTGATTTGTCTTCTTCTTTGGGGTTCGCCCCCAATACCCACAGAATGTGACGTTCATGAGGAGCTTTGTCTTATTTAAAGCTCTATCACCATCTCCAAGGAAAGACATGCAAATACTTTTGAATACATGAATAAAAAAATCATATCGAGCATTCCTTTAAAATAATGTCTTGGGACGCCTGGGTGGCTCAGTCGGTTAAGCATCTGCCTTCGACTCAGGTCATGATCCCAGGCTCCTGTGATCGAGTCCCGCATCGAGCTCCCTGCTCCGCGGGGAGCCTGCTTCTCCCTCTGCCTCTGCCTCTCTCTCTCTCTCATGAATAAATAGAATCTTTAAAAAAAAATTTTTTAAATAAAAATAAAATAATGTCTTAATTCAAAGAATTAAGCAAAAAATGGCACTGCATTTTATCAGTTATGTAATTGGGCTGGCCTCCTCTTGTTAATTACCTTGCAGACCAACCAATTTACTTAGCCATTGCCTGGGGGCTTTTCCCTCAAATCTTATCACATAAATACGGTACACAATGGAAGAATCTGGAAGGTTAATCTGTGAGAGTAAAAACTGGATATTGTGGATATATGCTAATTCTTTATAAACATACCACATAAATCCAAACTGCAGTACACCAAAAAAGGCTCTTGGCCATTAGGAAAGTCATACCCTGAAATATGAAAATATGAAACACATGTTGACTTAGTTAACTAAAAGTGCTTTTCTACATGTATGTCTACACATAACATACACACATACATATTATACATACATACATACAAACACAGAGCCATTCCCAAAACTGGGGACATGCTTTTTTCAATTCCTTTTTACATTTCTAAACATAATGCACTATGTGAAAATAAATGCTTTAAATTTAAAGTTGTTTTTAAAACCCAATACTCAGGATCCTAAACGTTACAGTTCTCCTTACTGATGGGCTTAATCTCCCAACGTTCAAAGGAAATCCCAAATTTAAGGCCCTGACCTGAAAGCCAGCATTAATTTTCTAAAGCATCTCAAAGTACCATGTCCATTCCGTTCTAATGTCTTAAGAATCCAAAATCAGATTTTTACGTACCAGTTCCTCAAGTCCTTAATAAGTATTTTTCCGTCATTATAATAATTTTTTAAGAAAGGCATTATTATATCGAGACCCCCATTTTGAGAGACCCTGAAAATACTTCCAAGTTATAGTCCATCTTGAGTGAACAAAAATCCTGTCATGATACATCGCCACGTTAGTAATGCCTCAGGCAGTTTTCATAGAGAGCATGAAATTCACCAGGCAGGCAGAGACCCAGGCGGACAGGAAGGGGAAAAGCCTAGGAACGCTGCAGAGTAGTCCCCCAAAGGAAACAAAACAAGAAATGCTTCGTGATTTTCAAGAAGATCATGGACTGCCATTCCCTGAAAGACCAAAAACACCACCGAGTATCTCTTGCTCAAAAGGAAGAGTGAAGCCACAAATCTAGGAGTAAAGACGTTGAACGCTGGTTGGCTTTTTAAAATTAAGAGAGAAGAAGGAGCGACGCGGCGGCGCTCTGCGGTCTCGCAGCAGCTCTCCAGGAAAGGCTTCTCGGGCGCCGGCCGCTCCCACTCCGGTCCGCGGCCAGGCTGGAGGTGGCCGGCGGCTGGCACGTTTTAAATATCACCACCCTATTCATCAACTCCCCGTCACAGTGAGGGCTGCCGAGCCGCGCCGGGGACCGCCCGCGCACACGCCCACCGGTCCCGCGCAGCCCGCGACCCGGGCGCAGCCGCCGCGCAGCAAAGTGACGCTCGGCCCGAGCAGAAAGTTTCGAATAAAAACCCGAGCCCCGAAACGCACAGGTCTCAGCGCTGAACTCGCGCCAGGAACACGCCCGAGGCAAACCACTTGACAACCGGCTCGGGTTTTCAGCAGAAAAGGCCGAGAGGCGGGGGCCGGGGAGGAAGAGAAGGCCACACACACACACACACACACACACACACTCACTCACTTTCTGGCACACTCGGCTCCTCTTCCTCTGGGGCCCCCGTGCCCAGGTGCGAGCCACGCAGCAGCCTCACGGCCGCAGGCGACGCGGCGGGGCCGGGGCGGCGGACGCCAGCGCCCCTCCCGGGAAGGGCCCGCGACCCCCGGGCCAGCGCGGCGCGCAGGGAGGGTGCGCACGCCCCGCGCCTCCGCGCCCGGCCGCCGCC
>NC_058414.1:18674162-18714773 GCF_002201575.2 Neomonachus schauinslandi | reverse complement strand
GCGTGGTCGCGGGCTGCCCTCGACTGGGCGGGGGCACGGACCCCGGGGCTAGCGCGGCGTGGACTCACTTTTTCGGATGTTTCTCTCTTTTTGGCCTCCGCTTTCGGGCCTGAATGGCCAGCACTAGGGAAAGAGAAGACACACATTAACGGTCGGGCCGGCCGGCCTGCGGGGCCGCGTGGCGGGGAGGAGGGGACGCCGCGGGCCACTCACCTTTCCGGGAGCTCATCCCGACTTGGCGGAAGGGGGGCGGGGGGCTTCGCGGCGGCGGCAGCGGCGACGCGGGAGCCGAGCCGAGTCGAGCCGAGCCGGGCTGCAGCCTCCACTCGCTCCGCCAGCCGGGAGGAGGCGGGAACCGCGCCTGCGCCGCCGCCGCAGCCGCCGCTCCCGCGGGGGGCCCAGCGAGACCCGCCCCCGGCCGGCCCCGCCCCCGCCCCGCCCCCACCCGCCCGGTGGGGTCCGGACCCCCGCGCCGAGCCTTTTCGCGCGCCCCGCACCCACCCACCTGCCCCACCTGTGCAGAAGTGACTCCCCGCGACCACCGCCACTCCCGCCCACGGCGTCCCCCGCCCCCGCCTGCGGCCGGGGCCTCCGCCTCTTGCGCCCCCGCGGCCGGCCCAGGCCTCCCGCCTCTCTCGGGCACCCGGCCCGCGCGACCCTCCCGAGCCACAGCCTCTCCCCTACGCACCCCGACCGATCGCGCCACCCGCCTCTCCATGCGCCCTTCCTTGGCCGGCGCCTCCGCGGGTCTCACACCACCTCTCTTCGCGCGGCCTCTTCTCCCCCTTTGCTCCTCTACATCCTTGCATCCCCATGAGCGCCGCTTCCTCCTCTCCGGCGGGTGTGGAAAGGGCACAGGACCAAGAGCGGGGAAACCTGGGTCCTCCGCTGGCTGTGTGACCTTGGAGAAGTCCTCTCATCTCTCCCCTTTACCTACCCCGCAGGATTGTTTGAGTTCAATGCAAATGGCATGGAAAGTACGATGAGGTTTTGGCACCTGAATTAAAGCCCAGCTCTACCAGTAAACGCCAGGTGTTTAACAGTTAACACAACAATCCCACCAAGTAGTTATTGTCTACGTCTTACAATGAGGAAACTGAGTCCTAAAGAAGTTGAACAGTTTGCCCAGCGATAATACAAATGTAGGCCTAGCCGTCTCCAAACCCTTTCCACCTACCATGCTACCTAATAAAGATGAGAATCAAGCTGATAGTGGGACAAAATGATAACGGCAGTATTCCTTGGGTTGTTTAAATAATTATAATGTTTTGGAAAGATAGCCACCCCGACAACTTACTCTCTTTGGTCGTACAATTGTTACCTCATCAAAGTAACTAGTCTTATTCTGAAGATGCTAAACCCAAAGGCTGCTTAGACTTGATGAACCTTTTACTTTCTCAACCTTTGTTTTTTTTTTTAAGTTTTTATTTTAATCACCTCCTTGGAGCGCATTCCTTAATCCCCATCACCTACTTCAGCCACCCCCACCCACTTCCCCTCAGGGAACCATCAGGTTGTTCTCTATACTTAAGTACTTTCTCAACTGTTTACTTTCAAAAATAACCCTACAGAAAAGTTATGAGAAAAAACAGAAGTAACAGCCATATTAACCCATATTCACCAATTGTTAACATTTCATCACATTTGCTTTCCTTGTGTGTATGTGTGCATATGGAACTTTCTTTGTTTTGTTTTTGCTGAATCACTGAAGTTTTTGCCTTGTTACCCTTTACCCTTAACATTTTGATAAGTAGGGCACCTGGGCGGCTCAGTTGGTTAAGCAACTGCCTTCGGCTCATGTCATGATCCTGGAGTCCCAGGATTGAGTCCAGCATTGGGCTCCCTGCTCAGCAGGGAGTCTGCTTCTCCCTATGACCCCCCGCCCTCTCATGCTCTATCTCTCATTTTCTCTCTCAAATAAATAAGTAAAATCTTTAAAAAAAAAAAATTGATAAGTATCTAAGAACAAAGATATTCTACATAATCAGAATTCCATTATCATTCCAAGAAAATTTAATATTAATATATTATCTGTAATATACAGAAGCCATATTCAAATTTTCAAAATGTCCCTTTTAGCTGACTTTTCTCCAATCCAGGATACAATCAAGAATCATGCATTACATTTAATTGCCATGTCTTTTTACACTTCTTTAGTCTCGAATAATCCCTGATTGTTGTTGTTTTTCTTTTATAACATTGATTTCTTTTGAAGAACCAAATTCTACTGTTCTGCAGGATGTTCCTCAGGTTGTATTTGTTCCCTGTTAGATTCAAGTTAAATAATTTTGTCAGGTACAATGTATGGATGACATTGTGTCCATCTCAGTATGTTGCAACAGAAGGGAAATGATGTCAGTTTGTTCCATTATTCGTGATGTTACATTTAATCATTTTTCTATGGTAAAGCTAGCTTTTTTTTTTCTTTTCTATTTAAAGAAGTAGTCTACCCATTTTTTAATGGATAAAGGACTTGAATGTACGTATAAAGGACTTCAATGTACGTTTCTCCAGAGATATACAAATGGCCAACAAGTACACGAAAAGATTCAGGGCGCCTGGGTGGCTCAGTTGGTTAAGCAACTGCCTTTGGCTCAGGTCATGATCCTGGAGTCCCAGAATCGAGTCCCGCATTGGGCTCCCTGCTCAGCAGGGAGTCTGCTTCTCCCTCTGACCCTCCCCCCTCTCATGTGCTCTCTCTCTCTCATTCTCTCTCTCAAATAAATAAATAAAATCTTTTAAAAAAATTTAAAAAAGAAATTAAAAAAAAGATGCTCAACATCATTAGAGAAATGCAAAGCAAAACCACAATGAGGGGCCCCCGGATGGCTCAGTCAGTTAAGCGTCTGCCTTCGGCTCGTGTCATGATCTCAGGGTCCTGGGTTGAGCCCCGCATCAGGCTCTCTGCTCAGCAGGGAGACTGCTTCTCTCTCACACTCTCCCTCTGTGCTCTCTTGCTCTCTCTCTCAAATAAATAAATAAAATCTTAAGCACACACTCACACTGAGATACCCCTTCACACCTACTAGGATGACTATATTCCTTTTTTTTTTTTTAAGATTTTATTTATTTATTTGAGAGAGAGAGACTGAGAGAGAGAGCACATGAGAGGGGGGAGGGTCGGGAGGGTCAGAGGGAGAAGCAGACTCCCCGCCGAGCAGGGAGCCCGATGTGGGACTCAATCCAGGGACTCCAGGATCATGACCTGAGCCGAAGGCAGTTGCCCAACCAACTGAGCCACCCAGGCGCCCGACTATATTCCTTTTTTAAAATGGAAAATAAGGGGCGCCTGGGTGGCTCAGTTGGTTAAGCGACTGCCTTCGGCTCAGGTCATGATCCTGTACTCCCAGGATCGAGTCCCGCATCGGACTCCCTGCTCGGCAGGGAGTCTGCTTCTCCCTCTGACCCTCCTCCCTCTCATGCTCTCTGTCTCTCATTCTCTCTGTCTCAAATAAATAAATAAAATCTTTAAAAATAAATAAATAAATAAAAATAAAAAAAAATAAAATGGAAAATAAGGGGCTCCTGGGTGGCTCAGTTGGTTAAGCTTCAGACTCTTGTTTTCGACTTAGGTCATGAACTCATGAGTCCTGAGATAAAGCTCCACATCAAGCCCCACATTGAGCCCCATGGGCTCTACGCTGAGTGGGGAGCCTCATTGAGATTCTCTGCCCCTCCCCCGACTCACTCTCTCTCTCAAATAAATAAATCTTTAAAAATAAATAAATAAATGGAAAATAAGTGTTAGCAAGGATATAGAGACATTGGAATCCTTGTACATTGCTGGTGGGAATGTAAAATGGTGCAATCACTGTGGAAAACAGTCCCACACTTCCTCAAAAAGCTAAACATAGAATTATCAGCAATTCCATCCATAGGTATATATCCAAAATAATTGCAAACAGGTACTCAAATCCTTGTACACAAATGTGCATAGCAGTACTAATCACAGAAGCCAAAAGGTTAGAAACAACGCAAATATCCATCAACACATGAATGGATAAACAAATTGTGATATACACATACAATGAAATATTTTTCAGCCCATAAAAAGAATGAAGAAAAAGAAGAAAAGAATGAAAAAGAATGGTACATACTACAATATGGATGAACCTCAAAACATTATGCCAAGTGAAAGAAGCCAGACACAAAAGGTCTATTTTGTATTGTATGATTCTGTTTACATGAAACATCTAGAATAAGCAAATCCAGAAAGCAGAATGGTGGTGGCCAGTGGCTGGGGGCGAGGGGAAATGAGGAGCAACAGTTTGATGGGTACAAAATTTTATTTTGTAATGATGAAAATGTTTTGGAGCCAGACAGAACTGGTGGTGGCACAAAGTTGTGAATGCATAAATGTCACTGAATTGTGCACTCTAAAATTATTAACTTCGTGTTATGTGAATTTCACCTCAATTTTAAAAAAACAAAAAATCCTGTGGGGTAATACTTTGAAACTCTGTGAATATCCTTCCCCAAGAATCTTTTACTCTGTGGGTTAGCATCTATTGATGATGCTTGTCTGAATCAATTATTACTATAGTGGTTGTAGAATAATGATACTATAATTCTATCATTCCATCTGTTCCATCTGTATTAATTAGGTGACATTCTTATATAAGGAAGACCTTTCGTTTCTCACCACTCCTTGGTTCTCTGTTTTCAGCTTGTTTTTTGTCTTTGTTTTTGGTATCAATATTGACAGCAATTACTGTCACTTTGATTTTTGATCTTGAATTGTTCCATATTTGACCACGAGAGACCCTTCCAATTGGTAGTGTCCTTTGGACATGCCTCAATAGGTTTTTGAGCATCTTTTTACTTTCTGGCACAAGATGTTACAGGAAACCTTGTACTTTCCCTGACCTGGTCTCAAAACCAGCAATGTGTCCAGTCTTAGCTCCTTCTGGAAGATGATTAGAAGCTTTGAAGCCAAAGAAATGAGTTTGAAACCAATTTCTTTTATTATTTTTTTTTAAAGATTTTATTTATTTATTTGAGACAGAGAGAATGAGAGACAGAGAGCATGAGAGGGAGGAGGGTCAGAGGGAGAAGCAGACTCCCCGCCGAGCAGGGAGCCCGACGTGGGACTCGATTCCGGGACTCCAGGACCACGACCCGAGCCGAAGGCAGTCGCCCAACCAACTGAGCCACCCAGGCGCCCTCTTTTATTATTTTTAACAGCTTTATTGAGATTTAATTCACATACCGTACAATTCACCCACTTAAAGTGCAAAATTCAATGGTTTTTAGTATGTTCACATGGTTGTGCAACCACCACCACAATCTAATTTTAAAATGTTTTTGTCACCCCTAAAAGAAACTCCATACTCATTAGTAGTCACTCCCCATTTCCCCCAACCTTCCCTGCCGAAGCCCTGGGCAGCCACTAATCTCCTTTCTGTCTCTATAGACTTGCCCATTCTGGACAGATCATATAAATGAAATCATACAATATGTGGCCTTTTGTGACTGGCTTCTTTCACTTAATGTTGAAACCAATTTCTGCTACTAATTTCTACATAACCTTGGACAAGTTACTTAATTACAACATCTGGAAAATGATAATATCAATACCAATCCTCCTAGATCAATATGATAATCAAATAAAATAAGTAACTATTCAGTACATAGTAATTATCATTAACATTAGATGAGAGACACAGACCCAATCTGTCTGCTAGATCTTTTGTATTCATTTGTTCAACAAATAATTATCAAATACCTATTAATGTAGCATTATTCTATGTATTGAGTCTACAGCACTGAACAAAGCACACAAAAATCTCCCTCCCGGGGCTCCTGGGTGGCTCAGTCAGTTAAGCGTCTGCCTTCGGCTCAGGTCATGATCCCAGGGTCCTGGGATGGAGCCCCGCATCGGGCTCTCTGCTCAGCGGGGAGCCTGCTTCTCCCTCTCCCACTCCCCCTGCGTTCCCTCTCTCGCTGTGTCTCTCTCTCTGTCAAATAAATAAATAAAATCTTAAAAAAAAAAAAAAATCTCCCTCCCTCGTGGAGCTTACATTCTACTGCCAGAAGCAGAAAATAAACAAAATAAATGGGTGAATTATTACTATAATTACTAGATGGCAGTAGCATCTATAAAAAGAAAAAACAATGAAAAACAAAAAATACCAAACTTTTGGGGAGGTGATTTTCTTTTTCAAGAGTTTTTTGGGGTTTTCTTTTTAAGATTTTATTATTTATTTACTTATTTATTCGACAGAGAGAATGAGAGAGAGCACAAGCATGGGGAGCAGGAGAGGGAGAAGCAGGGTCCCTGCTGAGCAGGGAGCCCGACTCAGGGCTCGATCCCAGGACCCCGGGATCATGACCTGAGCCGAAGGCAGATGCTTAACTGACTGAACCACCCAGGCACCCCTGGGGAGGTGTTAAAGAAAGGTCTCACCGAGGGACACATGGGTGGCTCAGTCAGTTAAGCATCTGCCTTTGGCTCAGGTCATGATCTCAGGGTCCTGGAATCAAGCCCGGAGTTGGGCTCCCCGCTGAGCGAGGAGTCTGCTTGTCCCACCCCCTCTCCCTCTATCCCTCCCCCTGCTCATGCTTGCCAGTTCTCAAATAAATAAATAAAATCTTTAAAAAAAAAAAAAGGTCTCACTGAGAAGATAACAATTAAAGACCTTAAGGTGATCTTGTTAATCTTTTCACTTCTATAAATTAGGAGAGAACTACATTTGCCACCTAGAATATTTGTGAATTGCTTTGAATTTATTTAAGTAAAATATACCAACTTAATTATCAATAAATAAATTTACACATACTATATTAGGTGCTTACAGAAAGAATGATAAATTATAAACCTAGTCTCTGCAAATTTAAAAATTAGGGGCGCCTGGGTGGCTCAGTCGGTTAAGTGTCTGCCTTCGGCTCAGGTCATGATCCCAAAGTCCTGGGATCGAGCCCCGCATTGGGCTCCTTGATCAGCAGGGAGTCTGTTTCTCCCTCTCCCTCTGCTGCTCCCCCTGCTTGTGCTCTCTCTCTGTCAAATAAATAAATAAAATCTTTAAAAAAAATTTTTTTAATTAAAAATTTTGGGGCACGTGGCTGGTTCAGTGGGTAGAGCACATGACTCAATCTCAGGGTCAGTTGTGAGTTCAAGCCCCATACTGGGTGTGGAGCCTACTGAAAAAAAATATTTTTTTTAAATAAAAATGAAAAATTTATTTGAGATGCATCATAATTTCAAATGACATTTTAAAGGAAATTTAAAAAAAGAAACAATGAGAGTGTATTTTTTTTTAAGTTTTTTTTTTTTACAGCTCTATGCCCAATGTGGGGCTCAAACTCATGACCCTGAGTATAAATTTAATTATTTTATTCTACCATTATTTATTGCTAATAAATCTAACTCTGAGAATATTATCATTAAGAGCAGAAGTATTAGAACTGGATATATTTTGTTCTCTGTAGCAGTCCAAAAGAAGTGAAAAGGGCAGCATATATGCATTTTTCCCCAACCTAGCACAACAGAATTCAAGGTGAACATATCATATTAATTTTTACTAAATACAAAAAAAATTACAGAATGCTGTAAACCCAGTTACACACTAATATTTCTAAGTAGAGCTATTAAATCATGCTGTATCTCAAAAGGTATATTTAGTATGTCATAGAATTGGAAACAGACTTGAGAGGTCATACAACCCACCTTTGGGCCTTCAGTGGATGAGAACCTAGCCTCTTTCTAAAGGTTCTCCAATGCTTTGACATTTCTGGGAAAGTTTCTTTAGATCTAATTTATACCTTCTATTATGAAGCTTAAGCTTGTCTCTTATTATTACAGCATATTTCTCAGTGGCATTAGTACCATTAAAGCAGCAATTTAACCCAGAAGTTAGTGCACAGAGTAGTAGACCCAGACTGGCAGAGTTCAAATCCTGTTTTACCATTTACTAGGTACAACTCGGGCTGGGTAACTTGGGCATGTTACTCAGTTTCTCTGTGCCTCAGTTTCCCCTGATCTGCAAAATGAGGATAGTAATATTAACTACCTTATAAACTTGTGGGGATTCAATGAGTTGTTTCATCTAAGATGCTTAGAGAAGGATCTGATTGTTCAATAAATATTAGCTGTTCTTATGTATATGCACATCAAGACATGTCTTACTAATCTATAGCTACAAAACAAATTTCTCCCAAATTTAGCAACTTAAAACAACAAACATTTATTATCTCACGATTTTTGTGGTCCAAGACTTTGGGAGCTGTTTGGCTGGAGAGTGAAGTTGTCACCTGGGGCTGCAGTCATCTGGAGGCTTGAGGAAGGCTGGAAGATCTGTTACCAAGATGGCTCACTCACATGGCTGTTAGCAGGAGGCCTCAGATTCTCACTGGCTCTTGCAAGGAGGCCTCACTTCCTCCACCTGGATCTTTCCATAGGGCTGATTGAGTGTCTGGCCTCCCCCAGAGAGCAAGGAAGAAACTTCACTGCCTTTTGTGACCTACCCTCAGAAGTCACAATCCATCATTTTCACCACATTCTATTCATGAGACGCAAGTCCAGCCCATGCTCAAAGGAGGGGCATGAAACCACTTCTTGAAGGGAAGAGTGACAGAGAATATGTGGACATATTTTTTAAATATGACCCACCATGGGGGGTCATTCCTTCTTTCTTCTAGTGCCTCTGATTTGCAAGCGAGAATCCTTACAGACCCCTCATTTGGCTATTGTCTAAACAGTATATTGTCTAAACAGTAGAAATGAAAGAGAATTTTCAGTCCAATGTTCACACTAAATAAAAAAAAGGGAATGTAGTCTAGATTATCTAGGGAAAATCAACAATAGGAATAGATGTGTTACAAATAAAATGCCTACTGTATATAAGACTTACGTAAGCCAGGGCGTATGGAGCCAGGTTAAGAATGGCTCCTAAAGATCTGCCCAGGGCTCTATTAGTGGGGATTTAGAATATTGACTAACATGCCAGCACATATCTAAACAAATTAAATGGTCTGGCCATGGTAAGCTATGCTGAACTCTTGCACCATGGGCCCCATTTCTTTCAGGCATTTGGACATGGATAGAGCCATGATAGAATACTTATTCTCAAATATATGAACTCTGAGTATAAGAATTTTGTTTTCCATTTTATGGTAACTGACTTAAAAATCCAACATAAAATCCAATGTAAAAATAAACTGAATATGATTTTTCTCACAGTTAAACATGAATTCTGTTCTAGCATAATTCACAATCAGTTGTTCAAAAATGTATATTTATAACTTTCAGGTAGATAGAGGCATTGTGTATGGAGATAAAATATACTTTATCATTAAGAAACAGCTTTCTAGGGGCACCTGGGTGCCTCAGTCAGTTTAAGTATCAGACTCTTGGTTTCAGCTTAGATCATGATCTCAGAGTTGTAAGATCAAGCCCTGCATCAGGCTCTGTGCTCAGCATGGAGTCTGCTTAACATTCTTTCTCCCTTTCCCTCTGCCCCTCCCACTTGTGCTCTCTCTCTCTACAATAAATGAATAAAGCTTTAAAAAATGGCTTTATAGTCAGGGTACCTGGCTGGCTCAGTCGGTGGAGCATGTGACTCTTGATCTCAAGGTTGTGAGTTCAAGCCCCATATTGGGTATACAGACTACTTAAAAATAAAATCTTTTTTTTCATTTTCTAAGGCAGGGGAGGGACAAAGGGAGAGGGAGAGAGAATCCTAAGCAGGCTCCATGCCCAGCACAGAGCCCAACTTGGGACTCAATCTCACAACCCCAAGATCATGACCCCAGCTGAAATCACGAGTCAGATGCTTAACTGACTGAGCCACCCAGGTGCCCCTAAAAATAAAATCTTTTTTTTTAAAAGATTTTATTTATTTATTTGACAGAGAGAGACAGGGAACATAAGCAGGGGGAGTGGGAGAGGGAGAAGCAGGCTTCCCGCGGAGCGGGGAGCCTGATGCGGGGCTTGAACCCAGGACCCTGGGATCATGACCTGAGCCGAAGGCAGCCGCTTAACGACTGAGCCACCCAGGCGCCCCATGCATCTGGTTTCTTTTGCTTGACCTGATGTTTGTGAGACTGAGCCATGTGCTACATGCAGTAATACTCTCATTGTTGTAGAGTGTTCCATTTTGTGAATATACCACTTGTTTTTTAAATCCACTGGTGCCATTTACTTCCTTCTTTTTTTTTTTAAGATTTTATTTTAAAGTAATCTCTGCTCCCAATGTGGGGTTTGCATTCACAACTCTGAGAACAACGGTCACATGGTCTACCGACTGAGTTGGCCAGGTGCCCCCACTCACACCATTTATTAAACTACCATGTCTTGGTGGGCCCCTGGGTGGCTCAGTCAGTTAAGCCTCCTACTCTTGATAATGGCTCAGGTCATGATCTCAGGGTGGTGAGATTGAGCCCCACCTCAAGCTCCACACTGCGCGTGGAGTCCGCTTAAGATTCTCTCTCCCTCTCCCTTTCCCCTCCCCACTGCACTCTCTTTCTCAAAAAAAAAGCAAAACAAGGGGCACCTGGGTGATTCAGTTGGTTAAGCGTCTACCTTCAGCTCACGTCATTATCCCAGGGTCCTAGGATCAAGCTCCGCTTTGGGCTCCCTGCTCAGTGAGAAGTCAGCTTCTCCCTCTCTCTCTGCTCCTCCCCCTCACGTGCTCGCGCGCGCTCTCTCTCTCTCTCTCTCAAATAAAATCTTAAAAAAGAAAAGCAAAACAAAAAAAGTGGTCCTGTGTCTTAACCCCAAACTTGCCCTTCTACTCTCAGCTTTGTAATGAGGCATCTGTGACTCCCCCAACAGACTACAATTAGTTCTGCCAGCTGGGGGCGCTAGAAGGAGCCTGGTGGCTGGAAAAGGGAGACAGCGCTTACCCCTTCCTGTTGGCGGGCGGGTCCTGTCACCTGTCACAACAGCAGTGGGTTCCAGGCTCAAGTTTTATAGTGCCCCTCAAACCAGCCTCATGGTGTCCCCTTAGAACGACAGTCAACGCCAGGCAGTACCCCGTCCTCAGACCTCTGGGTCCCAGCTCCCTCCTCTGAGCTTCTGAGGTGGAATTCCCCAGCTCTGCACTTGGTTCCCCAGCCCTAGAGATGGGTGCTGCTTCCCGCATTATTATCGTGTCACCACAGTGTCCCCTTTATCCTTTTTTAGTTCTCCAGTACCTGCTCAACCGAACGATGCCTCGTATTCACTTTTTGGTTAAAGTAGCTGATCTAATTGCAACAAAAAGTAATTTCTGCTTTCTCTCTAGACTCTGCGGGACTCATGATTCGACCAGTAGCGGGTGGTTCCGATGTCTCCAGTTCGGACTACTGAGTAGCAGTGCTATGAATGTTCTCGTCCCTGTCTTTCGGTGAATATGTGTTTATACCTAGAAAATGGAATTGCTAGTCATAGGGTATGTACGTGTGTGTTTACTTTTAGCAGATACCACCAACATATTTTCCCAAATGGTTGCCGCAGTATTCCCCGGCTCTCACACCTGATTCTCAGGACTTTTAAAAGTCAGTAAGTGCCACAGTATTGTAAAGTACTCTCTACGTCAGGATTTTTACGCTGCAATGCTAAAGAAAACTAGACTCTTGCTTAAAGAGGGACTGTACGTCCTTAAGTTCTCTGGGAGTGCCTGGCACATAGTAGGTGGTGTTGAATCAGTAATAAGAATAAAAAGAAGTTTAAGTCTGTCCCTTTGTACAGTTGGACTAATGTGAAACAGTAATGTAAATTGAGGTCAGTCCTACCCTAGGGCATACTCAGTAACCTGAGAACTCGTTCCCCTGGGCAGCTGTAGATAAACAGGCCTTGCTTTCCACAGGCTGCTTCTATTGCCCCGCAAGACCCATTTTACTCCTCACAGTCTGCTTAAATGAATTGATAGAGGAGCAGACCCAACGCAACAGTGGCAGGCAGACTGCTTATAGGCTGGGGCAGCCCTGTGTCTGGCACATCAGTCTCACTGCTTAAACCCTCTCTCAAGGATCTTTTCTTGGGGGACACCTGGATGGCTCAGTCAGTTAAGTGTGTGCCTTCGGCTCATGATCCTTGGTCCCGGATGGAGCCCCGCATTGGGCTCCCTGCTTCTCCCTCTCCCCCTGCTGGTTCTCTCCCTTCCTCCCTCTCTCTCTTTCTTTCTCTCTCTGTAAAATAAATAAATAAAATTTTTGTTAAAAAGAAAGAAACTTTTTTTTTTAAAGTAAGCTCTATACCCAACGTGCTGCTTGACCTCACAACCCTGAGATCGAGAGTCATATGCTTCACCGACTGAACCAGCCAGGCGCCCCCTTTCTCAAAAATCTTTAATGGAGATTCCAAATTGAATTGAATCCCCTGGAGATTTATTCTTAGAGCGACACAGACTTCAGGGTGTTCCCCTCAAACCTCCTCAATGTCTTTTTTTTTTTTTTTTAAGATTTATTTATTTATTTGACAGAGAGACACAGCGAGAGAGGGAACCCAAGCAGGAGGAGCGGGAGAGGGAGAAGCGGGCCTCCCACTGAGCCCAATGCGGGGCTCGATCCCAGGACTACTGGGATCATTACCTGAGCTGAAGGCAGACGCTTACCGACTGAGCCACCCAGGCGCCCCTCCTCCTCAATATCTTAAGAATCACCTATACAAGTCCCGAGGCAAACAACCCACATCTGCAGACCCCACCTGAAACCTTTACAAGCCAAACTCTGAAGAACCAATATTTCTAGCACCTGCTGGGAACGCAGGGCTCCTGACTTCAACTGATCATGGAGAAAAAGTAGCAGCTTGCTAGAAGATGTTGGTACAGGAAGCTGTCCACTATCTAGCACTTCAACCTGCTCAACAAACATCAAGGCAAGGGAAAGGAGGAGAAGGAGTGAAGGCAACATACACATCTGCTTATAAAATAAATTTTTAAAAAAATTTTTTAAAGATTTTATTTTTTGATAGAGAGACAGCGAGAGAGAGAACACAAGCAAGGGGGAGTGGGAGAGGGAGAAGCAGGCTTCCCGCCGAGCAGAGAGCCCAATGTGGGGCTCGATCCCAGGACCCTGGGATCATGACCTGAGCCGAAGGCAGACGCATAATGACTGAGCCACCCAGGCGCCCCAAAATAACTTTTTTAGAAGTAATCCCTACACCCAACGTGGGGCTGGAGCTCACAACCCTGAGATCAAGAGTCACATGTTCCACCGACTGAGCCAGCCAGGCACCCCTACCAAATCATCTTTATGTGTTCTAGAACAACACAATTTCCAATGGCATAGATCTATTTTCATATAATATAGGATTGTTAGAGTGATATTCTTCTGACTTTACAAGTAATATAACCTTATTGAGGTTCTATTAATAGAACAGTCAAAACAATCCATAAAGCAGGGATTTTTCATTTGACAAACTGGTGAGGAAGCAGATATACCTAACTAGGAATTAAAGACAGTCATACAGGGGTGCCTGGGCAGCTCAGTCAGTCCAGTGTCTGCTTCGGCTCAGGTCATGATCCCAGGTCCTGGGATCGAGCCCCGCATTGGGCTCCCTGCTCAGTGGGGAGTCTGCTTCTCCCTCTCCTTTTGCCCCTCCCCCTGCTTGTGCTCGTTCTGTCTCTTTCTCTCTCAAATGAATAAATAAAATCTTTTAAAAAAATAAAAGCTTAAAAAAAAGACAATGGCATTTTGGGGGGCACCTGGGTGGCTCAGTCGGTTAAGCACCCGACTCAGGTTGTGATCTCAGGGTTGTGAGATTGACATCGGACTCCATGCTGGGCATGGAACCTGCTTAAGATTCTCTCTCTCTCCCTCTCCCTCTGCCCCTCCCCCCCACCCCCTGGGCGTGCTCTCTCTCTCTCTCTCTCTAAAATACATACATACATACATACATACAATGGTATTTTTCAATCTCTGAGTATGTAAGGCATGTTTCTGTGACTCATTATAGCCAGTGACATACAGCAAATGGATGTCTCTTCTCATGTACTATTTGTCACCAGAGAGGAAGCCAACATGTTCTGTTGTCATCGTGCAAGGTGATGTAAGTACCTCCTATTTCTGACTCCTCAGACATTTCTTCAGGTCTCACTCTTTCATTCTCCTTTCCCATTCCTGGCTGGTCACCAGAAAGACCAAGTGATGAGAGGGTTGAAAGTTTCAGCCCGGGGGTGTGCCTGGGTGGCTCAGTCGTTAAGCGTCTGCCTTCAGGTCAGGTCATGGTTCCATGGGTCCTGGGATCGAGCCCCACATCAGGCTCCCTGCTCAATGGGAAGCCTGCTTCTCCCTCTCCCACTCCTCCTGCTTGTGTTCCCTCTCTGTCTCTGTCTCTGTCTCTCCTCTCTGTCTCTGTCAAATAAATAAATAAAATCTTAAAAAAAAAAAAAAAAGATTCAGCCCTACCCCTGACCTCCTTGGAGGGAAGGATTGCTGAAGATTGAGCTCTTGAAGATAGAAAGTCTTGAACACAATCTGAACTTCCAAGCTGGTGAAGCATCAAGGTGCTGGGAGGGTGGTATGACCAGAGAGAGTATGGAAGTTCTGTGCACCCCACCACCCGAACCTTGCCCTATGCCTCACTTCTGTTTGGCTGCTCCTGAGTTGTATCCTTAATAATAAACCAGTAAAATGCCCTCCTGAGTTCTCCGAGCCATTCTAGCAAATTATTGAACCTGAGAAGGGGGTTGTAGCGACCCCTGCTTTATGGCCAGTCACTCAGAAGCACGGGTGATGTCTCTAAGACTTGCAACTGGTCCTAAAGACGGAAGGGGGGCATTTTTGTTGGGTCTGCGCTAACCCCAGGTAGTTAGCGTCTGAACTGAAGTGAATTGTTGAACACCCAGTGGGTGTCCTGAGAATCAGAGAATTGGTTGTTGGCATTGGAAAACACTCCAGAGGTCCCATTTTTGCAGTAGGTAGGAGAGCTAGGACACACACAATCTTTTGACCCAGCATATACTTTTTTTCCACTTTGGTTCCTCCTCTTTAAAAATAAAACATTATTTTGGGGCTCCTGGGTGGTGCAGTAGGTTGAGTGTCCCAACTCTTGGTTTCGGCTCAGGTTGTGATCTCAGGGTCGTGAGACTGAGCCCTGCATCAGACTCCGTACTCACTGCAGAGTCTGCCTGAGACTCTCTCTCCCTCTCCCTCTGCTCCTCCCCCCCTCAAATAAATAAATATATCTTTAAAAAAAATTATTGGGGCACCTGGGTGGCTCAGTCGGTTAAGCGCCTGCCTTCGGCTGAGGTCATGATCCCAGGGTCCTGGGATCGAGCCCTGCATCGGGCTCCCTGCTCAGTGGGGAGCCTGCTTTTCTCTCTCCTGCTCCCCCTGCTTGTGCTCACTCTCTCTCTCTCTGTCAACTAAATAAATAAAATCTTTAAAAAATAACATTATTTCATAAGTCATAAGACATTACCCAATGCCGTCTCCCTATATGTAAAAGAACTAGAGACCATTAAACCTAAAACCAAAAGAGAAAAAACGAAGAGCAAAAGTTCTCATGATAGCCACAACAATAGGCAGACTCTCCTGTTGCAGCAAAAATTTCTGGAAGGAATCAAAACTCCTATAACCCAATCCAAAGTTTCAAGGAGAAAATTGAGTTGACAGTCACATATTTATATACATGCACATATAGCACCACTAGAAACAAGGCATCTAAACTGTCTGAAAACAAATAAACTGAATATCATGACAGCAAACGTATCTGCTAATAGTTCCTGGCAAGCGTTAAAATCAATTTAGAGCAGATAGTGGTGCTGGACGTGTCCAGAAGGTGAGTTATGCCGAGATACATAAAACAGTAACAACAAAATGCTTCCTATAACATTTTCAGTGGGACAAGGTCTGAAAAATCAATCAGTATCTTCTAAAAAGTACAAATAGGTAGTTCTGTAATGACAAGCTACAATTAGAATATCATCCTGCGTGTTAAGTTCTAAATGCAATTTGGGAGCCCCTGTCACTTGCAGCACCTTGGACAGAGGATTAGCTGGTTTCCATTAGCTTCAGCGGCCTTCTGGGGCTCTTGTTTAGTATTATGTCTCAGACCCTACATGGACCATGAATGTGCTCCTTCACTTCTTCATTTTGGAATAAAGCCATCTACTAAACGGTTTTTCTCAACTACATAAAATTATGATTTTTTTAAAAAAAATGTAAATGTGGGGTGCCTGGGTGGCTCAGTCGTTAAGCGTCTGCCTTCGGCTCGGGTCATGATACCAGGGTCCTGGGATCGAGCCCCGCATCGGGCTGCCTGCTCAGCGGGAAGCCTGCTTCTCCTTCTCCCACTCCCCCTGCTTGTGTTCCTGCTCTCATTGTGTCTCTCTCTGTCAAATAAATAAATAAAAACAAAAAACAAAAACATTTTAGAAGGACAAAATAATGGTAAGATAATTTTCAAAATAATCCTATTATTCACAAAATCAAGACTTTTTATTCTTACTAAAAATATTGTCAGTATTAACTTTGTAGTGAGAGCAAAATGACTAATTATGGTCCTTTAAAATTTTTTAAAATCTTGGTTTGACCCTGTGTGAGACAGCAATTCATAAAAACACTTCTAAGTTCAGGTTATTGTGGCACTTGATTTTAATGGCTATCAAAACCAAAAATATATTTCATAAAGATTTGATATATAATAAACACTTAGTGCAAAGTTTATTAATAATGATAAGGGATAGAAATCCTTATTTAAAATAGTCCTCATGGGGCGCCTGGGTGGCTCAGTTGGTTGAGCGATTGCCTTCGGCTCAGGTCATGATCCTGGAGTCCCGGGATCGAGTCCCGCATCGGGCTCCCTGCTCGGCAGGGAGTCTGCTTCTCCCTCTGACTCTCCCCCTCTCATGCTCTCTCTCTATCTCTCATTCTCGCTCTCAAATAAATAAATAAAATCTTAAAAAATAAATAAATAAATAAAATAGTCCTCATAATTTTCTATATCTGGCCCAATTCTTGTCAGATCTGATTAGATCATCATTGTTTTTATCTTGTAAAGTAGCTTCCTATGTGTCTGTCATTGTATGTCACTTCCTTGTTGTTAGCTCGTGCCCACAATGTTAATGTTATCTTCAATCTGTGATTTCTCAATTTTTTTGGTCTTGGAATCTCTTTCTACATTAAAAATTATAGACCTCAAAGAGATGTTTTTTGGTGTGGTTATATATCTATTGACATTTATCATACTGGAAATTAAAACAGAGAAAAATTGAAAAACACGAATTCCTAAGCACACATTCCATTTGTAGCAGAATTATGACGTCATCCATGTCATGGAGCCTCTAGAAAACCTCACTGCATACTCAGGAGAGTTTGAGAGTGGAAACAGGCCCATAATGTCTTAGTGCTATGTATTTGGGGCTCACAGATCTCCTGTGGGTCCCCAGATCACACTTTGAGAATCCCTGCTCTGCGGGAGCCTTTTTTTTTTTTTTTTTTTAAGTAGGCTCCACGCCCAATGTGGGGCTTGAACTCACGACCCAGAGATCAAGCGTTGCATACTCCACTGACTGACTCAGCCAGGCGCCTCTCTTGGGAGAATCTTTTTAAAGCCATAGATTAATTTTGTGAGTGTTGGTTTCGTTAAACTAGATAATACAACCTATAAATCTAGTAATTAGGCTTGTGTAATCTGCAATTGGCTCATTATTCTAAAGTGTGATGATGCCTCCATGTCAGGAACTCCAAGTCTTCCTAAGAATAACATATTTGATACTGAATAACTGATGTATGAATGACAGGTGCCAGAGTAAAAAATCCACATACTAAATACTAATTGAGCTTAATTTGACATTTACACAAAAATAAACATAAATACATGATATACTACTTATTCCAACATCCCAAGTAGCCTACACTCCACTTTAGACCACTAGGTGCAGTTAGTGCACAGGGTATTGCCTAAGAGAACAGCCCAGGAGGGGCCCCTAGGGTAAGTTGAATTGGGTCCCCTAAAAGATATTTTGAAGTCTGAACATACCCACTCTTCACCCCCATACCTGTGAATGTGACCTTACTTGGTAATAGTCTTTGGAGATGTCATCAAGTTAAGATGGGGTCATACTAGATTAGGATGGCTCCTAATCCAATGACTGGTGTCCTTATAAGAAGAGAGAAATCTTTGGATACAAAGACACAGAAGACACAGAGACAGAGGGGAGAAGGCCACATGACCTCGGAGGCAGGGGTTGAGGCAGTGCATCTACAAGGCAAGGAATACCAAGGGTGAGGGCAGCCACCAGAAGCTAGGAAGAAACAAGGAAGGATTCTTCCCTAGCACCTACACAGGGAGCACGGCCCTACCAACGCCTGGATTTCCCACTTCTAGCCTCCAGACCTGTGAGGGAATACATTATGTTCATTTGTTTGTTTTAAAGTAAGCTACGCCCAATGTGGGGCTTGAAGCCACAACCCTGAGGTCAAGAGTGGCATGCTCTTCCGACTGAGCCAGCCGGGCGCCCCACTATTTCTGTCGGTTTAAGCCAGTTTGTTATAGCTACAGCCGCAGCAGGGAACTAATAAAGGGCCCCATGTCTGGAGAGGTCTTTTGGGTCTTTGAGAAAAAGATCGGAGGGCAGGGCCGGGAAAGACAAATTCAGGCGCTGTGGTTCAGTTTTGTCTTTCAGCAATCTACTAGCACAACTCTTAATTCTGGGTCACATTCTGAGCAGTTATTATTATTATTATTATTATTATTATTAAAGATTTTACTTATTTATTTCAGAGAGAGTGCAAGAGAGAGAGCATGAGCTGGGGAAGGAGCAGAGAGAGAGAGGGAGAGAGAGAGAAGCAGGCTCCCCGCTGAGCAGGACCTTGGGACCATGACCTGAGCTGAAGGCAGATGCTTAACCGACTGAGCTGCCCAAGAGCCCCTAGATATTTTCTTTCTTTATCCTATTTCTATTTGTCCACTCTTTGACAATCAAAGCAAAAATCTACTTTTTAAATCTATTCTTTGTTGTGTATTTCAGTATGTTGGTTTGACTCTGCAACTCTGAGGCTTTAGTAAATATTTGTTTTCTAAACAGTGTAGGAGATGGGGAAGGTCTTCTAAAGAATACATATCATATAAAGACTTAAATTTCTGCATCTTAGGGAGAGTCCATAAAAGAGAATATTCTCTTTTATGCTGAATATGTGTTGATTTAATTTTTTGTTTGTGTGTTGACTTAATTTAATGTTTCTTATTCATAAATTTGAGTAGAAGCACTCTGCAACTGATAAGAAATTTTACCTATTACTTTTCTTTTTTTTGCTTAGGGTATTTCAAAACCACCAAAGTGTTTAGATGACTTCATTGTTTAGAATACATCACATCTAAGTGTCATTTGTTTGAATGAAAAAAAGCATTTAAACACATTTCATCACTATGATAGCCCAAAACAGAGACTCTTTTTTTTCCCCTATTTTTATATGGGAGATTTGAAGATATTAAATTATTTGTTCAAAGCAGGTTTTTAGCACTGCAGGTTTTTAGCACTGTTATGTTAACTATACTGGAATTAAAATTAAAACAAACAAACAGTTTTTTAAGAAAAAGTGCCCAATCTCTGATGATCTGTGTGTGTGTGCAGTTAAGCTTAAGCATTTTATCAAAAAAAGTAAGTGAATTCAGATGAGTTCCTGTAAATGGTTGTAAGCTGACAGCCAGGAGATGGAGAGTCACATGCTCCCTTGACTGAGCCAGCCACGTGCCCCTGGGATCTCTTATTAATTAATTTCCCTGAGTTCTTCATAAATTTATATGGAATTTTGATAGTTATACTATCTCTACTAGTAATATGCTCCATAACTGTGCCTGTGTATAAAGTAGCACTTCTGTTTTTTTATCCCTAAGCGAACCCTTTCAATTTACAAGATTTTTCTCCTTCTAAAACTGTCATTGAAATAATTATGAGGGGTGCTGTGTGGCTCAGTTCGTACAGCATCTAACTCTTGATCTCAGGGTTGTGAGTTCAAGACCCACACTGGGCGTGGAGCCTACTTAAAAAAAAAAAGAAAGAATTATGAAATGATGTACTTAAGCAAAAAGAAAAGCAGATGCAAAGAAGAAATAATAGCAAGCTCAGATTGATAAAATATGAATTATCTTCTATTGAAATAATTATATATAGAGAGAAAATAAAAATGATCTCTTGAGTTTTTGACATACCCTATAGTGGTCTTTGATTTGAAATAGAAGCTTTTATAATTCTTAGAGACATATATATTTTATAATGTGTAATACATATGTATATATAGGCATATATAATAAATAATGCATATATACATATATAAATCTTAGAGGCATAAAACATTTTAACCAGGAATGAGGTTTAGCTTATTATTCACATTCATGAAAAACCCCTACAAATTGAGAATATTTCAATAAATGATGTTAAAAGATAAACTGAGGTACATGAAGATTTTGAAGAGTTTATATGAGCCAATATCAATTTGATTGGGCAGGGCCAAATGAAGAATGGTTAAGAGCACTGCATTGAAAGGGGAAAAGCTTTTTTTTTTTAATTAAAGATTTTATTTATTTGAGAGAGAGTATGAGCAAGTGAGCGAGAGAGAAAGAGAACATGAGCAGAGGGAGGGACAGAGGGAGAGGGAGAAGCAGACTCCGCACTGGGCAGAGAGCCTGATCCTGGACTCCAGGATCATGACCTGAGCCAAAGGCAGATGCCCAACCAACAGTGCCACCCAGGCGCCCCATGAAAGGGGAAAGGCTTTTACAGAGCATGCTAAAGCAAAGCAAGGAAATTATTTGATTGGCTATAGCTTAGAGTAGCCTTATTTGGGAAAAACTACTGGGATTTGTGATTAGTTGTTCTTAGGTTTCGATTTCTTAACCCTGAGGCATTTACAGGGCTTGACTCTGGCTTAAGTTTCCATTTGCTTATGTAGACTATCAAGATGTTAGAGCCACCTCAGTCTAATGGGCTCCGTGTTTAATTACTTTAATGATGGTAATATTACATAAAATATCTGAAAATCATCTGCTCTTCTTTAACTGAAGAAGCATTTAGCTAACAGTTTGGGGTAAATGTTGTGAACATTTAAAAATTACAATGACTATAAAAATTATGGCTACAAAAATATTATGTCATCAAAGGTGGGTCACCCCATGGTGGTTCCAATTTGCTTTTCCCTGATGATTAGTGATGTTGAGCATCTTTATGGCAGCATTATTTACAACAGCCAAGATATGGAAGCAACCTAAGTGTCCGCTGATAGATGAACAGATAAGGAAGATGTGGTATTCATATGATTTCACTCATATGTGGAATTTAAGAAACAAAACAAACAAGCAAAAACAAACAAACAGGGCGCCTGGGTGGCTCAGTCGTTAAGCGTCTGCCTTCAGCTCAGGTCGTGATCCCAGGGTCCTGGGATCGAGCCCCACATCAGGCTCCCTCCTCGGCGGGAAGCCTGCCCTCCCTCTCCCACTCCCCCTGCTTGTATTCCCTCTCTCGCTATCTCTGTCTCTGTCAAATAAATAAATAAAATCTTTAAAAACAAACAAACAAACAAACAAAAACAAACAGAGAGAGATGAACCAAGGATCAGACTCTTAACTATAGAGAACAAACTAATGGTTATCAAAGGGGAGATGAATGGGAGGAATGGGTGAAATAGGTGATGGGAAATAAAGAGGACACTTATTAAGATGAGAAAAAAAAACAGGGAACCTTGTGTTGATGGAAATGTTCTGCATTTGGCTATATCAATGTTAAGATCCTGATCATGATATTATAATATAAGCATAACAGGTAAAGGGAGTATGGATCTCTCTGTATTATTTCACAGCAACACGTAAATTTATAATTAGCTCAAAATAAAAAAAGTTTAATTTAAAAATATAGAATTAGGGGCGCCTGGGTGGCTCAGTCGTTAAGCAACTGCCTTCAGCTCAGGTCATGATCCAGGGTCCTGGGATCGAGCCCTGCATCGGGCTCCCTGCTCGGCCGGAAGCCTGCTTCTCCCTCTGCCTGCCGCTCCCCCTGCTTGTGCTCTCTCTCTCACTGTGTCTCTCTCTGTCAAATAAATAATAAATAAAATCTTAAAAAAAAAAGAAAAGGAAAAGAAAGAAAGAGAGAGAGAGAGAAAGGTGGGTCACCCCTTGATTTTTGGCAAGCTGTGATGTAATAGGACCATATTCTACAATGAGTTCTGATTTAAGAAGCTGCATGAAGACCAATATTATTCAGATGAGGGAATACATGAGGAATTACTTAAAGAACATGGCATGAGAGTTTTTTAGTAATCTGGTGGCTAGGGAGGAAGGAATGCAAATTGGTTCATTATACTTTTAGTTCTAATTGTTTATTTAAAGATTTTATTTATTTATTTGAGAAAGAGCAGAAGCAGGGAGGAGAGGGAGAAGCAGACTCCCCGCTGAGCAGGGAGCCTGATATGGGTCTCGATCCCAGTACTGGGATCATGACCTAAGCTCAACACAGCAACTGAGCCACCCAGGCGCCCCTAGCTCTGATTGCTTAAAAATACCATCCAAACACAAATAAGGCAAAAAGAGGGTAGCATATCTTTTCAGGATCACATTAAAGCGTTATTTAACATGCCCACCAAAGTATTGTTTAATTATCTAGAATCTAGGGGTCAGCAAACTTTTTCTGAAAAAAGAATCAGATAAGTCAATATTCAGGTTTTTTTTTTACAATCCTTGAAAAATATAAAAGCCATTCTTAACTCAGGGGCTAGGCCAAAACTGGCTAGTGGCTAAATTTGGCCTGCTGACAGTTTGCTGATTCTAGGAGAAGTCCCTTTGTTTGTTTCACTATTCACTATTGATCAAAAGTCTAAGATTTTATGAATTTACATGTTAACTTATACCAGTAAAGGTAAAATTAATCTGTCTGGTAGAAATATAACTCGAAAGGTTATGGGGAAAAAAAGTTTATGGTTTTATTGTCATAGGATATTAACCAGTTTTGTATCTAACAGAGCAATCCCTTTAAAAAAATTAAACTTTAGGGACACCTGGGTGGCTCAGTCGGTTGAGCATCTGACTCTTGATTCCGGCTCAGGTCATGATCTCAGGGATGTGGGATCGAGCCCCACGTCAGGCTTCCCACTCAGCAGGGAGTCTGCTAGAGATTCTTTCTCTCCCTCTGCGTGCTCTCTCACTCTCTCAAATAAGTAAATAAATAAATCTTTTTAAAAATTTAAATTTTAAAATTTGAGATTGTTGTAGATTTACGTTCCTTTGTAAGAAATAATACAGAGAGATGGTATGTACCCGTTACTCGGTTTCTGCGAAGGTAACATCTTGCAGGACTACAGTACAGTATCACAGCAAGCATACTGCCTGATAGAGTCAAGACACAGCAGCTCCATCACCTCAAAGATCCCGCAAGCAGCCATGTTGTAGCCACACCCATTTCCCTCAAGACCACCACCTCCTTCTTAATCCCTGGCAACTATTAATCTGTTCTTCATTTCTGTTTTGCCATTTCAAGATTATAGAAAAGATGGAGCGCCTGGGTGGCTCAGACAGTTAAGCGTCTGCCTTCGGCTCAGGTCGTGATCCCAGGGTCCTGGGGTCGAGCCTCGCATCGGGCTCCCTGCTCAGCGGGGAGCCTGCTTCTCCCTCTCCTTCTTCCTGCTGCTTCCCCTGCTTGTACACTCTCTCTCTCTGTCAAAAATAAATAAAATCTTTAAAAAAAAAAAAAGATTATAGAAAAGAATCATATACTATATAACCTTTTGGGATTTTTCTTCACACAGCATAATTCTCTGGCATTTCATCCAGGTGAGATGTGAACAATCTTATTATTATTATTATTATTTTTTTTTGGTGAACAATCTTACTTAATTTAAATTTCCTTATCGAAAGGCCTATCAATACCCAGTTCCTCAAATACCCTTCAAACTAGCCTTATCATTCTGTTTGCTCCCTCCCTGATGAGTGGACAAAAACCTTTTCCCTCTGTTCAGACTCATTAATTTTTTTTAAAGATTTTATTTATTTATTTGAGAGACAGAGAGAGAGAGTGAGCACAAGCAGGGAGAGCAGCAGAGGGAGAGGGAGAAGCAGACTCCCAGCTGAGCAGGAAGCCTGACTCAGGGCCCGATCCCAGGACCCTGAGATCATGACCTGAGCCAAAGGCAGACGCTTAACCGATTGAGCCATCCAGGCGCCCCTTTTCCCTATGTTGGTTCTCTATTTGTAGGAGTCATATATATGTCATAAATAAATATATACATTGTTTAAGTATAGTTGACGCACAATGTTACATTAGTTTAATGTGTACTGCATAGTGACTGGACAAGTCTATACATTATGCTACGCTGTAGCTACCATCTGTCAACACTATATCCCCATGCTGTACTTTCATCCCTATAACTTATTCATTCCATAACTGGCAGCCTGTACCTCTCACTCCCCATCGCCCATTTCACCCATCCCCTCCCCACCCCTCCCCTCTGGCAACCACCAGTTTGTTCTCTGTATTTATTTCTGCAAGAGTCAGATTTTTAACTTTTTGAAAATAATACTTTGATATAATTACATATCCAGTGCCTGCTCCCTAGAGATAGTTTCCAGTTGGCTCAGTGTTTTTTTACTTAGAAAACTTGTATCTAGTAGAAAAGATCAGATCACCTTTTCTCTCCTTCTGCCAGAATAAAAACGTAATTTGCTTTGTTTGAGTTTCAAAGTAATGATAAGAAATATGTCCTCTCTCCAGTGACAGGTTATTTCTGTGAGATTTCGGGGTGAGTTAAGAAGAAAGAAATTTTTAAATAGCATTTTTATCCTATGCCACTGGCTCACTTTTTACTTTTTAAGCAATGATTCCAACAGCATATCAGTATAGAGATTTACGATTAATTGGTCAAAAAACCCCATGTGTCTTTCAGACTTCAATTTTTTGCTTCTAGTGAGAAGCAATAGTTTATGATAGAGATCATCACTTAATAGAAAAGGTATGTTTTCTCAGATGAGAAGATTAGAAGCCACTTAGTCCACTCCACTGTTTCGGAGCAGGACTAAAATAATCGTTTTTTAAAAAACCAAACAAGAGCAACAACAGAAGTTTATTATGGGAAACCTCAAAATACACACGAATAGAAAGAATGGGATAACAAGCCTCTATGTAACCTTCATTTAAATTCAACCGTCATTTAAATTTAAATATATATATATTTAATTTAAATATATATATATAGACAGAATATATATATACATATATATATATATAATTTTTTTTTTGACAGAGAGAGAGCAAGAGAGCACGTGCTCAAGTCGGTGGTGAGGGACAGAGAGAGGGAGAGAGAGAATCAGGGTGAATAAAATCAGTATTAGTAATATTTGGCTAACTTTGTTTCATACATACCCATCATTTCCTCCAACTCAGTAAATCCCAGACATCATATAATTTCATCCATAAATACTTCAGTATGTATCTATAAAAGATAAGACACTTTTTAACATAACAGTCCCATTATCACACTGAAAAAATAGTAATTCCTTAACATAATCTAATATCTAGTCAGTATTCAAATGTTCTCCAATGTCTCAAGCATCTTTTTTTTAAGGGGGGGAAGGGGCAGAGGGAGAGAGAGAATCTCAAGCAGGCTCCACACCCAGCATAGAGCCTTATGCCAGGCTCAATCTCACCATCCTGAGATCATGACCTGAGCCGAAATCAAGAGTTGGACACTTAACTGACTTAGCCACCCAGGCACCCCTCTCAAGCATCTTTTTACAAATGATTTGAAACAGGATCTAAACAAGATCTGTTGTGTATATCTGATTGATTTTTTTTCTTTTTTAAAAATACCATTTATTTTTGAACAGCTTTATTAAGGTAAAGTTGACATACAAGTACATGTTCAAGTGTACAATTAGATAATTTCTGACATATTATTCACCTGAGAAATTATCACCACAATCAAGATTGCCATCACCCCGAGTTTCCTCATGCCCCCTTGGTAATCCTGCCCTTCCAATGTCCCCACAGACTCCCATCCCCAAGCAACCACTGATCTACTTCCTATAGATTCGTCTGCATTTTCTAAAACTTCTTAAAAATGGAATCATACAGGGGTGCCTGGGTGGCTCAGTCAAGCATCTGACTCTTGATTTTAGCTCAGGTAGTGATCTCAGGATGGTGAGCTTGAGGCCTGCGTCAGGTTTTGCACTCAGCACGGAATCCGCTTGACTCTCTCTCCCTCTGCCTCCCCACCCTGCTCTCTCGCTCTCTCTCAAATAAATAGACAAATCTTTTTAAAAAATGGAATCAGGGGTGCCTGGGTGGCTCAGTTGGTTAAGAGGCTGCCTTCGGCTCAGGTCATGATCCTGGAGTCCTGGGATCGAGCCCCGCATCGGGCTCCCTGCTCTGCAGGAAGCCTGCTTCTCCCTCTCCCTCTGCCTGCCTCTCTGCCTACTTGTTCTCTTTCTCTCTATCTCTCTGTCAAATAAATAAAAAAAATAAATAAATAAAATCTTAAAAAAAAATGGAATCATATGTGTTCTTTTTAGGTCTGGTTTCATTCCCTCAGCATAATTATTTTGAGACTGATAATGTTGTTGCATGTATCAATAGTTCATTCCTTTTTGTTGCCGAGTAGAATTGTATTGCATGGACATTTCACAATTTGTACATCCATTCACTTGTAGATGGATGCTTGGGTTGTTTCCATTTTTTAGCTTTTACAAATAAGGCTGCTATGAACATTTGTGTAAAAGACTTTGTATGTGGGCGCCTGGGTGGCTCAGTTGGTTAAGCAACTGCCTTTGGCTCAGGTCATGATCCTGGAGTCCCGGGATCGAGTCCCGCATCGGGCTCCCTGCTCAGCAGGGAGTCTGCTTCTCCCTCTGACCCTCCCCCCTCTCATGTACTCTCTCTCATTCTCTCTCTCTCAAATAAATAAATCTTAAAAAAAAAAAGACTTTGTATGTACATGTGCTTTCATTTCTCTTTGGTAAATACATAGGAATAGGATCAGTGGGTCATAGGGTAGGTTCTGTTTAACTTTCAAGTAACCACAAAATTGTTTTCCAGAGTGGCTGTATCTGTTTACAGTCTCTCCAGCAGGAGTATGAGAACTCTGATGCTCTGCATTCTCAGTAACATTTGGTATGGTCATTTAACTTTAAATATTCAAATTTTAAACATTCTAACAGGTGACATCCCTGTTTTCCAACTACATTTCTTTTTTTTTTTTTTTAAAGATTTTATTTATTTATTTGAGAGAGAGAGAGCATGAGATGGGGGATGGTCGGGAGGGTCAGAGGGAGAAGCAGACTCCCTGCCAAGCAGGAAGCCCGATGCGGGGCTCGATCCAGGGACCCCAGGATCATGACCTGAGCTGAAGGCAGTCGCTTAACCAACTGAGCCACCCAGGCGCCCTCCAACTACATTTCTATTTAAGGCCAGATCTTCTCTGTCATCTTTAAACAAACAACACATTGCAACAGACTGAATGCAAAAGCAAATATGAGAATCTATCTTCTATTAGATCAGACATCAAAGAGACTTGCCAAAATGTAAAACAGTGTCATCCTTCTCACTTTTTTTTTTTGTCTTGGAAAATAGAGTTGTTTCTATAAAAATATAACATAAATGGGCTTACTATTCTTTTCTAAATTAAGATAAAATTCCTCTCCCGGGGTGGATGCTTTCTCCATGTGGCAGGGCTGTAACTTCATAGCTCTCTGAAACACCAGGGGACCAGGAGCAGCTTAGAGTTTTAACTTTCATGTTACAAAGAACATGTTTGGGGTGCCGGCTGGCTCCGTTGGTTAAGCGTCTGCCTTCGGCTCAAGTCATGATCTCAGGGTCCTGGGGTCGAGCCCTGTGTCAGGCTCCCTGCACAGTGGGGGTCTGCCTCTCCCTCTCCCACCTGCTCCTGCTCTCTCTCTCTCAAATAAATAAAATCTTTTTTTTTTTTTTTTTTTTTTTTTAAAAGATTTTATTTATTTATTCATGAGAGACAGAGAGAGAGAGAGAGGCAGAGGGAGAAGCAGGCTCCCGAGGAGCAGGGAGCCCGATGCGGGACTCGATCCCAGGACCCCGGGATCATGACCTGAGCCGAAGGCAGACGCTTAACGATCTGAGCCACCCAGGTGCCCCAAATAAATAAAATCTTAAAAAGAAAAACAAACAAAAAAAAACAAAGAACAACATGTTTAAATGTTTCAACGGGCAAGTTATAACTAGCACCTTCTTTTTTTTTTTTTAAGATTTTATTTTATTTATTTGACAGAGAGAGACAGCAAGAGAGGGAACACAAGCAGGGGAGTGGGAGAGGGAGAAGCAGGCTTCCCGCTGATCAAGGAGCCCGATGCGGGGCTCGATCCCAGGACCCCAGAATCATGACCTGAGCTGAATGCAGACGCTTAACTGACTGAGCCACCCAGGCGCCCCGCACCTTACTTCTTATTCTTCTAGAACACTGAAAATCTCACCCAGCCCTTCAGGAGGGGGATCCTGAGCGTGGTAAAGAAGAAGTGGGAGGGGCGCCTGGGTGGCTCAGTCGGTTAAGCGTCTGCCTTCGGCTCAGTTCATGATCCCAGAGTCCTGGGATCGATTCCCACATCGGGCTCCCGGCTCAGCGGGGAGCCTGCTTCTCCCTCTGACCCTCTCCCCTCTCATGCTGTTTCTCTCTCGCCCGCTCTCTAAAAAATAAATAAAATCTTAAAAAAAAAAAAAAAAAAAAGAAGAAGTGGGAGAACCCAGCCCTGGGTACAGAGTCTTACGCAGACTCCCTGTGATCAGCAGCGCTGAGGTCAGACTCGGAGGCAGCCTTCCTCCCGGTGAAGAGGTGAGAAGCTCTGTCTCTGAGGCTGAAGCTGACCGCGAGGAGCGAGTCCACCCCAGACCTAGGCTCAGACGACCTCCTGAAGCCCTTGCTCAGTGTCCGTATCCCTGTCTTGAGGGCAGTGAGCATCTTAAAGACCATGCGAAAGAAAGTAAAAAAATGGAAACTTGTCTAGGAGAATCCAGGTATGAAGTAGGAACACCCGAAATCAGTGAAAACACAGAAGGAGCAAACAAAATAGAGAAACACAATGTTCCACTGAACAGCCTTAAGATGATGTTTGAGGAGCGTGAACTAACTCCAACCAAGCAGATTCTTTGGGCCCACAGCCGCAGGGCAGGTGGAAAGAGGATCTCTGAAAACAGCTCTTCTCTGGATGATGTGGAGATAGGCCCAGGTCAGTTGTCTCTTCCACATTCAACGCAGAGAAAAGCAAGAGCAGGTGAAATCTGGACTTACAACACCTGTCAGAAATCTCCATCAAGGATCGAATGGCCAAGCACCAGGTAGCTGTGTCCAAACAGAGCGGTTCTGCCAACTCTACAAATGACTTGAGAGCCAACGGTGGTGAAATCAAAACTCATAAATTGGAACAAAAGGAGAACATGCCCCCAGATCCTGAAGTCTGCATCTCCCATCAGGTTGGAGAAAAGGTGTCTGCCACTGAGAATAGCCTGGCAGTCCATTCCGCCCCTGCTGAGGATGATTCTGGAATTCCAGGTCAAAAGTGAGGTCCAGCAGCCTGTCCATCCCAAGCCACTAAATCCAGATGCCAGACCCTCCAGCCTCTCTGAGAGCTCTCCTCCCAAAGCAGTGAAGAAGTTTCAGGCACCTGCAAGAGAGACTTGTGTGCAAGGTCAGAAGACAGTCTACCCGATGGAGCATGTCTTGGCCAACCAGCAGGTGGTTCACGTCAGCTGCTTCTGTTGCCCCCACTGCAACAGCAGACTTAGTCTAGGAACACATGCGTCTTTACATGGGAGAATCTACCGCAAGCCTCACTTCAACCAACTCTTCAAAGCTAAAGGCAACTATGATGAAGGCTTTGGGCATAGACCACACAAGGATCTGTGGGCAAGCAAAACTGAAAAGGAAGGGACTTCGGAGAGACTAGCCCAGCTTCCAAATGCAGGGAGAGATTCCTCAGAGCCCAGGGCTAGAAGATTGCTAAGGTGGGTGTGCTGACCGCAAGTATGGAAGCCAAGGCCTCCTCTCAGCCAGAGAAAGACTAACCAGCTGAAAGCAAGAAGCTGAGGATCACCTGGTCGCTGCCCCCCCCACCCCCCCGAACTTGGTAGTTCAGGAGGGACCTTGGAGGAAGGGATCAAAGTATCCAAGCCCAAGTGGCCTCCTGAGGATGAAATCAGCAAGCCTGAAGCTCCCGAGGACGTAGATCTGGATGTGAAAAAGCTAAGACGATCTTCTTTACTGAAAGGAAGAGGCCGCCCATTCCCTATAGCAGCTTCATTTCAAACCGCTTCAGTCAAGAGCCCCCAAAATCTTGTCCTCCCCCATAAGGAAAGGCTGGAGCATGTCAGAGCGGAGTGAGGAGTTTACAGGAGGAATGACAGCAGAAAGGAAACAAGTGGAAAATGCCAATACCTCTGAAAAGAATGGTAGTGTGTGAAAAACCACCTGGCAAAACCAGGAATCCGGAGGAGGGGAGACAGGGAGGAAAAGAAAGGGAGATCGTGGTTTTGAGATGGGGAGTGAGAATCTTCTAGAAAATGGTGCAGACTTAGATGGAGATGACAGAAACCTCAAACAGCACTCTCCACTAGAACCCAAGTCTACAAATTGGTCCAGTTTTGCAAAACATTCACTACCAAGAGTCAGAAATCCCAGGATGTGGGATTCTGGGAGGGAGAAGTAGTCGAAGAGCTGTCTGTGGAGGAACAGATAAAGAGAACTTGATACTATGATGAGGATGAGGATGAGGAACGACAAACTGCACATGGTGTGCGGCGTTAAATCGGTGTTCGTGTTAGTGAGCCCCTGCCCTTTCTCACAGTGATGCACGTACACAGACATCAGCATAAACTGTAATGTGCGTGGGAGTAATTTTGGAAGAGTTCTTGCTTCACAACAATCCCATGCTGCAGCTTATGTGAACCAGTTCTAAGTGCTAGAGATAATATTACTTCAGTCCTCTATTTTAGCCATGATGATATACATAAGGTGCTTTGCGGTCTTCTGGTGAGGAGGGATTTTGCCAGCTGATACAGTCTAGATTCCGCTGTATTCCCAAAAGGCAATACAAAAATAGATGTTTAGTAGCACATTGTTACACTAAAAATTCAATTATGGAATTAGGGAACATGCAGAAGGGGTTTAGGGACCTAAACATTATGACTGAATGCACTTTAGTATAAAGGGTACAGTTTGTGTATTTTTTTTTTAAAGATTTTATTTATTTATTTGACAGATAGAGAGCACAAGTAGGCAGAGAGGCAGGCAGAGGGAGAGGGAGAAGCAGACTCCCCACCGAGCAGGGAGCCCGACGTGGGGCTCGATCCCAGGACTCCAGGATCACGACCTGAGCCGAAGGCAGCCGCTTAACCGACTGAGCCACCCAGGCGCCCCAGTTTGTGTATTTTTAAATGAATACCAATTTAATTATTTTGTATTCATCTGTTAAGAGATCAAGTATTTAATCTTTAAAACATTTTTTAGGTTAATTTTCTTACTCTGGTATATGTGGGGAATTTATTGCTCTGCATCCCATTGTCTAAACCACCTCAACTGGATTATTGAGATACAACACAACCATTCTTTGAGGACACTTTCTGAGTACATTCGGTGCTTGGAGAGATCCACTCTGGTGTTTGCCAATGAGTTTGACTACACCCCAAGGGATTGCTTTCTTCTTTGGTGGTATTTGTGCAGCTCATAATTTACTGAAAGCGGCAATATTTTTATAAGATCTTTGGTATTGTTGTTTGCCATGTTGCATGTTAAAGCGAAGTGAGGAGTTTAAAGGAGGAATAACAGAAGAAACTGCCTTAAACCACTTGAGCCCAGACCCCCAAACCCTATATTTCACTTCTGATATCCCCTTTCTGGGACACTAGTTTTTTAATTTTATTTTATTTATTTATTTATTTATTTATTTAATTTAAAAGATTTTATTTATTTATTTGAGAGAGAGAGAACGAGAGACAGAGAGCATGAGAGGGAGGAGGGTCAGAGGGAGAAGCAGACTCCCCGCCGAGCAGGGAGCCCGATGCGGGACTCGATCCCGGGACTCCAGGATCATGACCTGAGCCGAAGGCAGCCGCTTAACCATCTGAGCCACCCAGGCGCCCCTTATTTTATTTATTTTATCTTATTGTTTTGGCAGACAGTATTCCCAGGGTGCAATTAAACCAATTATAGGCCTTTTTTTGTGGGAGATGGTTTTCTAGTAGTTAAGGTTTTGGAACATTATAAACTTGAGTACATTTGTTGTACATAATTGATATTCCAAATTGTATGTGGGGGAGAGAGGAGGTATTTTAAGCTATAGACTCCTTTGTACTGCATTTTTAGAGATTTAGCTCTAATATTTTTTAGAGATGTAAAATACTCTGCTTTCTTACAGTCTTGCTTAGTCTGAAACAGTTTTATTCAATAAAGCTTTTAATTTACATTTGAAAAAATAAAGATAAAATTCTAAAATTCATGTAAAACAAAATTCACCATTTTAATAATTTCAAATGCACAATTCAGTGGTTTTTATTATATTCACAACACTGTGCAGCTATGATAACTATTTAATCTCGGAACATTTCTATGCCCAAAGAGAAACCCCATAACTTCCAATTCCCCCTTCCCTATCCCCTGGGAACCACTGATGTACTTTCTGTCCCTGTGGATTTGCCCTTTCTGGGCATATTTAAATGGAATCATACAATATGTGGACTTTTGTGTCTGGTTTGTTTTTTTTTTACTTACCATTACGTTTTTGAGGTTCACCCATGTTGCAGCATGTACTTTATGCCTTTTAATGGCTGAATAATATTCCATGTATGAATATACAATATTTTGTTTATCCATTCATCAATTGATAATTTTTGGTTATTATAAGTAGTGCTTCCATTAACATTCATGTACAAGTTTTTTGTTTTTAAGATTTTATTTATTTATTTGAGAGAGAGAGAGCACGAGCAGGGACTGGAGTGGCAGAGAGAGAGGGAGAAGCAGATTCCCCACTGAGCAAGGAGCCTGACTCGGGGCTCGATTCCAGGACCCCGGGATCACAACCCAAGCCAAAGGCAGCCACTTAACCAACTGAGGCACCCAGGCGCCCCTCATGTACAAGTTTTTGTGAAGACATGTTTTCATTTCTCTTGGGTGTATAGCTAGGAGTGGAATTGTTGGGTCCTATGGTAACTCTTATGTTTAACTGTTTGAGGAACTGCCAAATTATTTTCCACATCAGCTGCACCATTTTACATCCCACCTCCCAGCAATGTATGAGGGTTCTAGTTTTTTCACCTCTGTGCCAACACTTGTAATTATTATTATTTTTTTTTATTTTAAAGATTTTTATTTATTCATTTGAGACACAGAGATACAGAGAGAGAGAGCATGAGCAGGGAGAGAGGCAGAGGGAGAAGGAGAAGCAGGCTCCCTGCTGAGCCAGGAGCCCGATGTGGGGCTCGATCCCAGGACCCTGGGATCATGACCTGAGCCAAAGGCAGATGCTTAACCATCTGAGCCACCCAGGCGCCCCCTTATTATTTTTTAATTCATTTTTTAAAATTATAGACATCTTGGTGGAAAGTGGTATCACATTGTAGTTTTATTTTGCATTTCCTGATGGCTGATGATGTTGAGCACTGTTTCATGTGCGTATCGGCTATTTATACTTCTTCTTTGGACAAATGTCTGTTTAAATCTTTTGCCATCTTTTAAAGATTTTATTTTTAAGGGGCGCCTGGGTGGCTCAGTTCGGTTAACCGTCTACCTTCGGCTCAGGTCATGATCTCAGGGTCCTGGAATTAAGCCCTACATTAGGCTCCATGCTCAGCAGGGAATCTGCTTGAGGATTCTCTGCCCCCCCTCCCTCTGCCTCCCTCTTCCCCCACCACGCAGGTGCATGCTCTCTCTAAAATAAATAAATAAATCTTTTTAAAAAGTTTAAAAATTTTACGGGGCGCCTGGGTGGCTCAGTCGTTAGGCGTCTGCCTTCGGCTCAGGTCATGATCTCAGGGTCCTGGGATCGGGCCCCGCATCGGGCTCCCTGCTCTGCGGGAAGCCTTCTTCTCCCTCTCCCACTCCTCCTGCTTGTGTTCCTTCTCTCGCTGTGTCTCTCTGTCAAATAAATAAATTAAAAAAATCTTAAAAAAAAAAAAAGTTTAAAAATTTTGATGGAGTCCATTTCATTAACTTTTTCTTTTGTTCTTGTGCTTTCGGCATCATATCTAAGAAACTGTTGCCTAATCCAAGGTAATGAAGATCTACATCTATGCTTTCTTCTAAGAATATTATAGCTTTAACTTTTACATTTATATCTTTAATACATTTTGAGTTAATTTCTGTACATGGTGTCATGTAGGGATCCAAATTCATGCTTCTGCATGTGAATATTATATAAAAAAATTATTCTAGGGGTGCCTGGGTGGCTCAGTCAGTTAAGCATCTGACTCTCGATCTCAGTTCAGGTCTTGATCTCAGGGTCATGAGTTCAAGCTCCGCATTGGGCTCCATGCTGGATGTGGAGGCTACCTTAAAACAAAATTATTCTAACACTTGTTAAAGATGATAAGAAAAACTCTTTTCAAGAGACAACTGCAATGGGATTTTGCAATAGGAGAGATTGGGTTCAACTCCAAATAGGATAAGGAAAAGTGGGGATTGATAGCCAAGGAGCAGGGTTGGGGGGGATGTCAGTGAGTGGAAAATGACTAAAGGAAACATCAGGGGAAGGGGTGACTGCCTAAAGTGACTTGATAGGATTCTTGCTGAAGTCAGGCCAGCATGATCAGATACCACCTGGGGTTGGGGGGGAGGGAAGGGGAATTTGAATATATATTGAGTGTGGGGGTTCTTTCTAATCTGAATGAAAAGATTCTTGCTAACCTGGGCGATGCAGGCCCAAGGATGAACACAGAAAGTCAAAGCCTAGAGGGATTAGAGGAGCCTAGCCAGAGTTAGGTCAAGGCGGGGGAGTCTTTGCCAATATTCAGTTGTCTCAACACCATCTGTTGGAAGATTCTTCTTTCCTTATTAAATGAGCTTGGAACCTTCCAGAAAGCAATTGACCATAGATGTTTGGTATGGATTTATTTCTGGACTCTCACTTCTGTTTCATTGATCTATACATCCATCCTTATGCTGATAACACACCATTCATGTGCCATTTACATTAGTAGGTTTTGAAATCTGAAGTGGGAGTCCTCCAACTTTTCTTTTTCAAGACTGTTTGGCCATGTGGGGTCTCTTGCATTTCTTTACGAACTTTAGGAACACTTTGTCCATTTTGCAAAACAATCAGTTGGAATTTTGGTAGGAATTACACTGAATCTGTAGATTTACTTGGTGATTATTGCCAAAAGTTATTATTACAAATATTTTAATTATTTAAAAATTTTTAAATTTTATTTATAAAGGAAACTCATTGATCATATCATTTCTCCTCAAGTAAAGTTTCATAAAGGATCGATAATGCTCCAACTCTATTATAGAGCAGAAATAAAGGAACTAGGTATTTCACTATGTACATGTCCAGATATGACCATACAGGAAGGCTGAATGAAATAATCAGATACTTGAAACCTAACGCAGAATCACAGTGAATGTGACAGCTATAAATGCTGAGTAATACGGGAGTTGTATAGTAAGTCCAATAGCCTGCACAGCATTGACATAGGCAATATGTTTTTCAGAAATGGTGACATCTCTTGCAAACGTTTAGAACATAACAGAGTCAGGGCACCTGGGTGGCTCAGATGGTTAAGCGTCTGCCTTCGGCTCAGGTCATGATCCCAGGGTCCTGGGATCGAGTCCCGCATCGGGCTCCCTGCTCAGTGGGGAGCCTGCTTCTCCCTCTGCCTCTCTGTCTCTGATGAATAAATAAAATCTTAAAAAAAAAAAAAAAAGAACATAACAGAGTCAAATCTTCCCCTCATATTCATGGTAATTGTATTATTAGAAAATTCAGATATATTAACATGTAAAAAATTAACATGTTTATTTGTAAAATAAAGTTTTTTTTTTTCTAGGTTCAGATGATTGGAAACCGGTTTTGTACTCACATCGGATAGGACATTCGGAAGTTGTATGGGGTTGGGGTGGCTCAATCTGTAGAGCGTGTGGCATTTGATCTCAGGGTCGTGAGCTCAAGCCCCACGGTGGGCGTAGAGATTATTAAAAAAAAAAAAAGTGTGGGTGAGGGATAAGACTTCAATAGGCAGGAATGTCCCTTTATTGCAGAAGTCTTCTTGGATCTTTGGTTTCCATGCATTAACACGCCAGTACCCGGCCCAATCATTGTGACAGTCAACAATGCCCTCTCACATTTTCTAAACACTGAGCAGCCAGAACTGCCCCTTTCAGGTATAGGGGAAAGAGCACTGTACTAGGAGTCAGAGATGATGTGGTGCTCATTCTGGCCCAAGTCAGTTTGCTGCTCTGGGTCCTATTTTCCTCATCTGAAAAATGGTCTGCATGATCTTGGAGACCTTCTTACTGCTAGTTAAAAAAAAAAGCATAGTTGCTAACAGGTGGGTAGCCATGTCCCCCTCTGCTGGCCGATTAGCATGTCATAAATGTCAACAAAAGATTTTAATCTTTCCAGGGTAGAAATTCTCAGTTTTTTAAAAGTGTTTTCAGTTTTATTTATGTAAGTAATCTCTACATCCAACGTGGGGCTTGAACTCATGACCCAGAGATCAAGAGCCGCATGCTCTACCAACCGAGCCAGCCAGGAGCCCTTGTCATTTTCTGGAATTTATAAACGACACACAAAATGTTGATGAATTAAAAAAAGTAGCCTGTGTTTCAAATCTTGGTTACCATGTTCATTTTTCCAGGCCCTTTATTAATATGTCACAAAAAGTATCCATTTTCTCAGCATCTAAATTACATTTAGAAAAGCAGGTCAGATTTCAAGTGAAACGGACATACTGTGTTAGTCAAGGACTTTTGGCTGGAATGATTTGGCTCATTCTCTCAGATGTCTCCAGCAGATCATCATCTCCAAAGAGAGAATTTTCTATTGGAGTTAGCAGAATTTCGAGAAATATTCAACAGAGCATTAATTTTTGAATGGCTAAGCCATGAAAAATCTGTCACATAGATCTTAAATAATTTTTAAATACGAACATTGCCCAAGCTTCAAACTTCCTGTAATGATTTTCCCTCCTTCTCGAATTCATCTCCTTATTACTATTATTATTGTTTGTATTTTTATGTTACTTGAAATGCTTTTGGGAACAAAACAGGTACTATATTATTTTAAAGATGTTTAAAAAATATAGTTATGCAAAAAAATAAAAATATAGCTATGCAGTCAAAGTAAAAAGAAAAGGCAGAAAGAACTAAAGTAGAACAGAAGGTAGGAAATGAAAAACGAAAGTCGAGGTGCACGTAGACAGACAACCACTGTTCATAGTTTCTGGTTTTCATTCTTTAGTTCATTATCCTTATAACATGAAATAAAATCCTTTCCTGTTTGCATCCTGACTTTAGGCTGTATTTTCTCTTTCCTGGTAGATAAGTGATTTATTACACTGACTCTTCTCATTTACTCCCAACAGTTCCAGTTTTGGCTTTTACTTCTACTTCTCCTACTGGCTATCTTTCTGTCTTTAGATATTATATGAAGTCATCTACTTCTTAATTATAAATGTCACATTGTATCCACTAATTTCCCTCTATGAAAATGAGCAAATTGAAATAGTTCTTTTAATCTCCTCCCAATTTTTGCTAGTTATAATATTATCTTGTCAAGATGAATATTTATACACTGTTTATCCACTTAAATATACAGTTGAATTTCCTCTTGGCTACAGCAAGCCATGTGTTTTTGCCTTGGAGGCTTTGTATTTGCTCTTCATGGCTCACTCCCTCACTTGATTCAGATCTCGGCCACCTCCCCAGAGGTGAGTCTCCCCACTTGGAAGAGAATAAGTCCATGCGGGGAGCTTTGTTGTTTTCGCTGAATGTTCCTAGTGCCAGGAACTGTTCCTGGCCAACAGGTGCTCAATAAACATTCATTCATTCATTCATTCATTGAAGATTTTATTATTTATTTGAGAGAGAATGAGCAGGAAGAGAGAGAGAAGAAAACTCCCCGCTGAGCAGGGAACCCGATGCAGGGCTGGATCCCAGGGCCCAGGGATCATGACGCAAGCTGAAGGCAGACACTTAACCCACTGAGCCACCTAGGTGCCCCTCAATAAACATTTATTGAATGAATAAATCCTGAAAGACCAAAGAAAGAGTGTCATAAAAGCTGTGAATGTGTAAATATTATTGCAGAACCAACTACTGTATTAGAACCAATAAGAAAAGGAAAATGTAACCCTAGGTCATTAACATTTTGACAATCAAAGAAGAATCTTCCACAGTTCCTCTTTTATTTCTAATATGAACTGTGTTGTACTTTAGTTTCTAACTGCTACTCCCACATCATCTTCCTTTGTTTGATTACTATTATTATTATTATTGTCTACACCCAACCTGGGGCTTGAACTCACCACCCCGAGATCAAGAGTCGCATGCCCTACTGACTGAGCCAGGCAGGCGCTCCTGGATTTTTAAAATTTTGTTGGAGAATCTCTTTAAAAAACTTCCCACGCAGGGAATCTCTTTACGTCCGAAGGTATCTTCATTTTGCCTTCATATTTGGTTGATGCTGCAGCTAAGTATAAACTTCCAGGTTCCAACACCTCTCTTGCATCTCTGAAGCCATTGCTTCCATATCCTCCAGCATTTGGGGAAGAGAAATCTGAAGTCGGTCTGATTTGGATATTCTGCAAGTGCCCTGGTTTTTCACCCCCGTCTTTGGAAGATTTTTGGTTCTGACATCTCATCAGAATGTGTGGGCCTTTCCAATTAGTCCTGCTTGACACTTGCTGAGTGGCATTGTCTTCAGTGAGAGGTTTTCTAGGATTTACTTCTCCACACGCCTGTCTTTGTTCTCCTTTACAGCGATGTCACCTTCATCTGCTGTCTTTCCGATTTCTGTTCTGAGAGGCTTCCTCTGCTTTGTCGTCCCAGCTACGCAGCCTTGCACCAGCCCACTCCATCAGTCTTCCAATCCATTACGGTACTTCGGCGATCACTCCGCCGCTTGCCCAGTCAATCCCCTTTCCTCGAAGGTTGTTTGTTGGATTGATGCACCACCGTCTGAGGGTACTAATTAGGACAATTTGAAATCTCTTCCGTTTCTCGAGTTACTTATGTCTCCTGTGGGGGCCGTGATGCAGTTTGCTCATCTTGGCCCTTCCTTCCATGCTGCTGCCGTGTTTCTTCCTGTCTCGCGAGCTCGGACATTCACTCAGATGTGGGCGCCAAGGCCTGGGTGGGTTAGCCCAGGCCGGGGTGCGCAGCCTCTTACGGATGATGTTCTCTGGCCCCAGCTGGCCTCTCCCTCCGGGGAGAGTGAGCTGCTTCTGAGCAAGGGGCAGAGCCCGCCTTCCAGCATGCCTCACTGAAAGATGTGTGGGTGAGGAGCCAGCAGGCAGGCCGGGGAACCCCACAATCACCAAATTGAAAAGGGTTGTACTTCAGATGGAACGGGGTAAGTGTGTGTTCCTCTTAGGCAGCCCTGCCTCTCCGTCCTCCCCACACACGCCCGTGGCGGCGTTCTGAAGTCCACTCAGGCGCTGCTCTCCTTCGCTCTCCTTAGGCCACCTGCCCACTTTCTTTACACAACTATTCACGGGCTTCAACCCAAGGGCAACAGCACTTGGAACAGAGCCTAGTCCTTTACAAAGTGCCCAAGAAATATTTGTTGAACAAACAAATGATGGGAAAGAGAGGGGAGGTAACCAACTGTCCTCATAATTCCAAGCATGCTTCTTTGATGAATGACTCTCAATATGGCTTCCCAGCCCAGCCCTGCTCTTTGTATTTGTTGACCTCAAGCTTGCCAATTGCCAGGATTCCTTCATTACCTACAGTGTGTTGGGCTAAGTGCAATTTTCTCTTCTTTTTCTCTCCCAATGTGATCCCACCTGCTCATCCTCCTAAAATTTCATACTTAAATGAAAGTAAGAGGCCTGTGTTCAGTCTGCTATATTAAACCAGAAATATATCTGAAAGTATAGCTACCAAAAAAAATTGTATTTTGGAACATCTGTTGGACCCTCCCAAGATGCAAAGTGGAGAAAATGAGTAGAGGTTTTTCTATTTATTATATGTTGATATTTTATTTGGAAATTAGGAAAATAACAATATGTTAATTGAGTACCTGCACAAAAATTAGTGGGAAATGAGTTTTTGCCTATGTTTTTAATAGAATTACAAATTTTAACATACCACCTACTTAATACATTTTTTAAAAGTTTCATTATTTAAGTAATCTCTCTTTACACCCCACATGGGGCTTGAACTCACAACCCCGACATCAAGAGTTGCACGCTCCTCCAACTGAGCTAGCCAGATGCCCCTTAATACATTTTTATTGGATAAAATGAGTGATTATGAATAATAGATGAAATTTCGGGAAAAATACAGTTTTGTCAGTTGAATATAAACCTCATTTGAAATAAATGTAGCTTTTAAAAAGTAGAGTGTTGGGCGCCTGGGTGGCTCAGTTGGTTGGGCGACTGCCTTCGGCTCAGGTCATGATCCTGGAGTCCCTGGATCGAGTCCCGCATCGGGCTCCCTGCTTGGCGGGGGGCCTGCTTCTACCTCTGACCCTCCCCCCTCTCATGTGCTCTCTCTGTCTCAAATAAATAAAATCTTTAAAAAAAAAAAAAA
>NC_058414.1:18636749-18674062 GCF_002201575.2 Neomonachus schauinslandi | reverse complement strand
TAAAAAAAAAAAAAAAAAAAAAAAAAAAAAAATAAAAAGTAGAGTGTTACATGGAAAAAAAGTTGCAGTATAGTATTCACACCCTGATTAAAAATGTGTGTATATATACATATGTGTGTGTGTGTGTGTATCTTTGTGTACACACACAGACATACAGATATGGATATATATACACACATATAAACATAGAGAAGAAATTAGAAATAAAAGCAAACTGTTAACAACAGTCATGTTAGGATGTTTAGAATTAATACAATGGTGATTGAGAAGCACCAGAATCATGACATTTATTCCAAGTGAGGGGGACTATTTATTTTTAAATTAATTAATTAATTAGAGAGAAGAGAGCAGGAGCAGAGGGGAGGGGCAGAGGGAGGGAGAATTTTTTTTTTTTTTTTTTTTTTAGCTTTTTATTTTTATTTATTTGAGAGAGAGGAGAGGGATAAGCAGACTCCATGGGTCTGGATCCCATGACCTGAGCCAAAATCAAAAGTTGAAGGCTCAAAGGACTGAGCCACCCTGGTGCCAAGAGAATCTTAAGCAGGTTCCATGCCCAGCACCGAGCCACTGCAGGGCTTGATCTCATGACCCTGAGATCATGACCTAAGCCAAAATCAAGAGTCTGATGCTCAACCGATTGAGTCACTCAGGTGCCCCAAGAGAGACTATTTATATATAATTATGTACACGTTTAATTTGAAAAAATACATCCTGGGGGACTTCCGGTTTCAGTTCTGATACATAAAGAACTTGGAAGTTGTCACTCATGTCCTTATAAGAAAAAACCTGAACAAACTGAAAATCAATGACTTGAATGAGTTTTCTTGGAGCCATCAGAGAGAATTCAGGCTGCAGAGCAAACTGTCACCTCAGAATCTGGAGACAGGAAAACACAGAGAATCACAGATGAGATCAGCTAACCTGGGCCAAAAGCTCCTGGAGCCATAAACTGGTAGAAGACTATAATGGTAACTGATGAATTGCTAGGGGCAGGGTGTGGACTACCATTAGGGCAGGAAACTCCTACCGGCTGTGGTCTTAGAGAGGCCTCCACATTCTAGTAGATTTTACTTCTAGAAACTCCACTAGGTTCTTATTATGAAGAACCAAGAAGAAACGTGTTTCTGGCAGGGGGAGGGGAAAAGTGACCATTTTGATATATGCACAGAGTGTTCTCCATGACAAAGGCCTCTTCAGCAGGGTAAGTAGACTTTAACAGAGCTTTATCTGACTCTGGGGGAGGGAAATTACCCAAATCTAGCCCCCTCTAGCCTTCCTGTCACAACTAAGGGGGAAAATGCTGAGAGACACTTGTGAAAGTCACACCCAGGGACACAGACCCCCTAAAAGACTGAGGTTTTGTATACGATTTAGTATAGGATTATATCCCTTACCAGGTCTACAAGGCTACAGAATACTAACAGTGGACTATAGCTGAAAGAGCTGCAAATGTGCAGATTCTGTTTAAGAAGGAGTTTTCAGGGAATCACAAAGACAACAGGGGAGGCAAAAACAAGGACATGAGAGGCAATGGAAGCCTCAGACACCTACAGCTACAGCAAACATGGAAAACAGTCCAGCTCCTAGCCAGATTAACACTAAACCACACACTGAACACCTACTTATCTCCTATTACCCGATACATGATGTCTGGCTTTCAACAAAAATTTACAAGGCAGGGGTGCCTGGGTGGCTCAGTTGTTAAGCGTCTGCCTTCAGCTCAGGCCATGATCCCATGCCTTACCTGTAGAGAAATAAGGATAGAAATTATTTGGCCTTCTCATCAGAATCCATGAAAGCAAGAAGAGAGTGGAGTGAAATATTTAAAGTGTTGAAAGAAAAAACCACCAACTTAGAATTCTATACCTAGTGAAATCATCCTGCAAAAGTGAAGCAGAAATAAAGACTTTCTCAGACAAATAAAAACTGAGAGCATTCCTCACTAGAAGACTTATCTTCCCAAAAATGTTAAAAGAACTCACACGGGGGGGCGCCTGGGTGGCTCAGTCGGGTAAGCGTCTGCCTTGGGCTCAGGTCATGATCCCAGAGTCCTAGGATTGAGCCCCACATCTGGCTCCCTGCTCAGTGGGGAATATGCTTTTCCCTCTGCCCCTCACCCTCTGTGCACTCTCTCTCTCTCTCTAATAAATAGATAAAATCTTAAAAAAAAGAAGTTACACAGGAAGAGGAAAAACGATACAGGTCAAGAACTTGGATGTACACAAAGAGCACTGCAAATGGAATAAATTAATGTAAAATATAACCTTTTACATTTCTTACTCTTTTTTATAAGCTATTTCTTTCCTTTTTTTTTTTTAAAGATTTTATTTATTTATTTGACAGAGAGAGACACAGCGAGAGAGGGAACACAAGCAGGGGGAGTGGGAGAGGGAGAAGCAGGCTTCCCGTGGAGCAGGGAGCCCGATGCGGGGCTCAATCCCAGGACCTGGGATCATGACCTGAGCCGAAGGCAGACGCTTAACGGCTGAGCCACCCAGGCGCCCCATAAGCTATTTCTTTTTAAAAATTATTTTATTATTATTTTTAAAAGATTTTATTTATTTATTTGACAGAGAGAGACACAGCGAGAGAGGGAACACAAGCAGGGGGAGTGGGAGAGGGAGAGGGAGAAGCAGGCTTCCCGCTGAGCAGGGAGCCCGATGCGGGGCTCGATCCCAGGACCCTGGGATCACAACCTGAGCCAAAGGCAGACGCTTAACGACTGAGCCACCCAGGTGCCCCTTAAAATTATTTTAAATTATTTTTATTTTTTTAGAGAGTGTGTGTGTGCACAAGTGGGAGTAGGGGCAGAGAGAGAGAGAGAGAGAGAATCCTAAGCAGACTCCTCGCTGAGCCTGACATGGGGCTCAATCTCATGACCCTGAGATTGTGACCTGAGCTGAAATCAAGAGTTGGACACTTAACTGCCTGAGCCACCCAGGCACCTCTTCATTCTTCTTTTTTTTTTTTTTATGATTTTTTATTTTTAAGTAATCTCTTTACACCCAACGTGGGGCTCAAACTCACAACTCTGAGATCAAGAGTTGCATGTTCTACCGATTGAGCCAGCCAGGTGCCCCTATATTTCTTATTCTTTTGTTTTGTTTTCTTTCAAGGATTTTATTTATTTATTTGACAGAGACAGAGACAGCGAGAGAGGGAACACAAGCAGGGGGAGTGGGAGAGGGAGAAGCAGGCTTCCCGCGGAGCAGGGAGCCCGATGCGGGGCTTGATCCCAGGACCCTAACGACTGAGCCACCCAGGTGCCCCAACATTTCTTATTCTTAATCAAGCAAACTCTTTGTTCAAAATAATAATAGTAATAGTGAATTGGGTGATTATGGCATCTGGAAAAGTGAAATGGATAAAAGCAATGTCATCAGGACAGCACAAAGTAATTGGGAGTACTCTATTACATGGTACCTGTACTATCCACAAAATACCTGTATTACCCATGAGTCAGTATAGTGTTGAGAGTGGACTGTATTAGTTATAAATGTATATTGTAAATTTTAGGATAGTCACTAAAATTTTTTGAAAAGTAAAAAATTGATACACTGCGAGGTGAGAAAATGGAATCATACACAATGCTCATTTAAAACCACAGGAGGCATGAGGTGCCTGGGTGGCACAGTCAGTTAAGCATCTGACTCTTGGTTTTAGCTCAGAGTGGATCAAAAAAACAAGACCCAACTGTATGTTGCCTAAAAGAAGGGGCGTCTGGGTGGCTCAGTCGTTAAGCGTCTGCCTTCGGCTCAGGTCGTGATCCCAGCGTCCTGGGATCGAGCCCCGCATCGGGCTCCCTGCTCAGCGGGAGGCCTGCTTCTCCCTCTCCCACTCCCCCTGCTTGTGTTCCCCCTCTCGCTGTGTCTCTCGTTGTCAAATAAATAAATAAATAAAATCTTTAAAAAATAAAAATAAAAATAAAAGAAGTCCACTATAAATATAAAGATATAAGTTAAAAGTAAAGTGATAGAGAAAGATATACCCTGCAAACACTAATAAAAAGAAACCTGGAGTAGCTGTATTAATTTCAGATTTCAGAAGAAGGAAAATGATCAGAGATAAAGAGGAGCATTATGTAAAGATAAAGAGGTCAGTTCTTCAAGAAGACTTAACAGTCTTAAACATCTATGCACCTAACAACAGTGCATCAAAATATGTGAGGCAGGGCGCCTGGGTGGCTCAGTTGGTCAAGCGACTGCCTTCGGCTCAGGTCATGATCCTGGAGTCCCGGGATTGAGTCCCGCATCGGGCTCCCTGCTCAGCAGGGAACCTGCTTCTCCCTCTGACCCTCCCCCCTCTCATGTGCTCTCTCTCATTCTCTCTCTCTCAAATAAATAAATAAAATCTTAAAAAAAAAAATATGTGAGGCAAAAACTGACAGAAATGCAAGGAGAAATAGATAAACCCACTACTGCTGCAAGAGACTCCAACACTCTTCTTTCAGTAATGAATAGATCCAGAAGGCAGAAAATCAGGAAGGCTCTAGGTGACCTGAACATCAATCAACTTGGTCTGCTCGACATTTATAGAGTATTTCATCCAGGGGTGCCTGGGTGGCTCAGTCGGTTAGGCACCTGCCTTTGGCTCAGGTGATCCCGGGGTCCTGGGATCGAGCCCCGCATCAGGCTCCTTGCTTGGCAGGGAGTCTGCTTCTTCCTCTCCCTCTGCCTGCCGCTCTCCCTGCTTGCGCTCTCTCCCTCTCTCTTTCTCTGACAAATAAATAAATATTTTAAAAAAAGAATATTTCATCCAACAACAGCAGAATACACATTCTTCTCAAGCTCACATGGAACACTTACCAAGATAAACCATAAAACATACATGAAGGAATTTTTAAAAAGAAATATATACAAAGTAATATTCTCAGATCACATGAATTTATTTAATTTTTAATATTTTATTTATTTGAGAAAGAGAACATGACAGAGTGAGCAAGCATGAGTGGGGGGCGGGGGGGAGGGAAGGGCAGAGGGAGAGGGAGAAGCAGACTCCCCGCTGAGCAAGAAGCCTGATGCCGGGCTCAATCCCAGGACGCTGGGATCATGACTTGAGCCAAAGGCAGACGTTTAACCGACTGAGCCACCCAGGTGTCCCAGATCACATGAACTTAAACTAGAAACCAATTACAGAAAGCTTGAAAACCCCAAATATCTGGAAATTACACAAGACTCTTTAAATAACATACTACTCAAAAAAGAGGCTGCAAGAAAAACTTAAACATATTTTGAACTAAATGAAAATGAAAATACAACTTATCAAAATTTGGGAATGAAGTAAAATCAGTGCTTATCAGGACATTTATAACATTAAATTCATATTCTAGAAACGAATAAAGACCTAAAGTCAATGATCTAAGCTTCCCTCTTAGGCAACTAGAGAAAGAACAGCAATTTATGCCTAAAGCAAGCAAAGAAAAAAAATAATTAGAGCAGGAATCAGTGAAATTGAAAACAAGAAAACAATTGAGAAAAAGCAATGAAATCAAAAGCTGGTTCTTTGAAAAGATAAAACACATTGTAAATTCTTAAATATTAGCTTTGGTGATTTTGACTACAAAGACGTATCAAAACTCCTTTAGAAAGTAATATGAGGGGGGAGCCTGGGTGGCTAAGTCGTTGGGCGTCTGCCTTCGGCTCAAGTCATGATCTAGGGTCCTGGGATAGAGCCCTGCATCGGGCTCCATGCTCTGCAGGAAGCCTGCTTCTCCCTCTCACTCCCACTGCTTGTGTTCCCTTTTTCACTGTGTCCCTCTCTGTCAAATAAATAAATAAAATCTTAAAAAAAAAAAAAGAAAAGAAAGTAATATGAGGGGCGCCAGGATGGCTCAGTTGATTAAGTGTCTGCCTTTGTCCTCAGGTTGTTGGGTTCCCTGCTCAGCAGGGAGTCAGCTTCTCCCTCTCCCTCCCCTGCTCATGCTCTCTCTCTTGCTCTCTCAAAATTAATAAATAAAAAATAAATTAAAAATAAGTAAATAAAATCTTAAAAGTAACATGAACTATAAGAGGAAATCATCTAGTTTTTTGCTTTAACATTTAGTTTTGCCATTCATATTTTATTGGACTATAAATGGATATTCTCTGGTTTTATTTATTATTATTACTATTTTTAAGTAAGCTCTATATCCAATGTGGGGCTTGAACTCACGACTCCAACATGCTCTATTGATTGAGCCAGCCAGGTGCCCCTCCCTGGTTTTAGAAGTATAGCTGGCTCAGTGTAGTTATGTCTACTTAACTTTGTAACTTGGAGTATAGTTGACAATGTTACGTTAGGTTCAGGTACACAACACAGCGATTTCAACTTCTCTGCATGTTATGCTGAGCTCACAAGAAGGGTTAGCTACCCTCTGTCACCATACGGCACTATTACAATATCAGTTATGTCTTTGTAATTATCTGTCTTTGCTGAGCTTAAAATTTGGACATTACACATCTAAGAACGAATATATCCTTAATGTCTTAAATGTTACAAACTCTTCAAAGTTCTGTGAAAAACAACCATCTCCACTATCTCGACTATCCACTTAACAAAGCTTCCATTTTCTGACTTACTTTCCACAGTTGTATTATGCTGCTGGGTTTCCCTTTTTCACCATACTTTTGGACTGTTTTTCCCCTTACATCAGTTGGTATATGCATAGGAAGGAAGTACCAGACAAAGTGACTTCAGGTCCTTCAAGGCAAGGTCTACTTAAAGATAGCAACGCAGTGCTTTCTACATACTAGGAACGCAATAAACACTTATGGAATGAATGTGGCATGTTTTTCCTACAAAAAGGCTAGGGACGCCAATAAGCTGTGCTGTATTTATTTATTTATTTATTTATTTATTTTAAATTTTATTTATTTATTTGAGAGAGAGAGAATGAGAGACAGAGAGCATGAGAGGGAGGAGGGTCAGAGGGAGAAGCAGACTCCCTGCCAAGCAGGGAGCCCGATGCGGGACTCGATCCCGGGACTCCAGGGTCATGACCTGGGCCGAAGGCAGTCGCTTAACCAACTGAGCCACCCAGGCGCCCGTGCTGTGCTGTATTTAAAGTAAACTTTATCTTGTGGGGGATGGGCAAAATAAGGGAAGAGGATTAAAAGCACAAACTTCCAGTTATTAAATAAAATAAGTAAGACCTGGGGGTAAAATGTACTGCATAGGGAATATAATTAATAATATGCAACCACTTTGTATGGTGACAGATGGTAGCTAGGTGTATCAAGGTGATCACTTTGTCATATATATAAATGTTGAATCACTATATTTTACACTTGAAACTAATACTGTATGTCATCTACACTTCAATTAAAAAAATAGACTATATCTAATTCTGGATTTTCACTGTTTGGAGATACACACATTCTGACTTTCTCCTAATTAATGCAGAGAGGCCCTGCCCTAAGAGGCCAGACGGCCCAGCAACAAAGCTGTTAATAAAAACAAAAACAAGTAAGACAAAAATCTCAGCCCTGCCTCAATTAATTGCCTTACCACCCCCACACTAGCTGAATTCCCAGTTTATGCTAACCAGTCACAATCCTCATTCTCATGCCCTGAAACCTCAATTTATATTCCATAGATTTGGAATTTAAAATCTAGATAGAGATTGCACTAAGGATTAGCTTCTCCATTATTTAAAGAGAAAATTCCAGAGTGTCATTGGAAGTGCTAAAGGAAAACTTCAAGCATTCTGAAATATTTCAAAATCTATTAACGATATTTATGTGCTCCCATAGCAAAAATATTTACTCCAATCACCATAAAACTTAATAATCTATTAAGCATTTCAAAATCATGTTTAATTAATTAATTAAAAGTTAAAGTAATTAACTTTACTCCCAGCCTACATATTCCCAATTTTACATATTAAACTGTAACACTCAAGACAAATTTACCATCATACCGGTGACATGCAATAAAGAAGGGATCTTTCTAGAACTTCACTATCCAATATGGTAGTCATTGGTCACATGGGGCTATTGAGCACTGGAAATGGGGCTAGTCCAGGTTGAGATCTGTTGTAAGTGTAAAATACACACTGGATGTTAAAGAGTACAAAAAGGAGAGTGTATTTAGTTTTTATATATATATCTTTAACATATAATGTGTTATTTGTTTCAGAGGTACAGGTCTGTGATTCAACAATCTTGCACAATTCACAGCGCTCGCCATAGCACATACCCTCCCCAATGTCTATCACCCAGGCACCCCATCCCTCCCAACCCCCACCACTCCAGCAACCGTCAGTTTGTTTCCTGAGATTAAGAATTCCTCATAGGGTGCCTGGGTGGCTCAGTTGGTTAAGCGACTGCCTTCGGCTCAGGTCATGATCCTGGAGTCCTGGGATCGAGTCCCGCATTGGGCTCCCTGCTCGGCAGGGAGCCTGCTTCTCCCTCTGACCCTCCCCCCTCTCATGTGCTCTCTGTCTCTCTCATTCTGTCTCAAATAAATAAATAAAATCTATAAAAAAAAAAAAAAGAATTCCTCATAGCTTTTATATATTTTTTAAAGATTTATTCTTATTCTTTTTTTTTTTTAAAGATTTTATTTATTTATTTGAGAGAGAGAGAATGAGAGACAGAGAGCATGAGAGGGAGGAGGGTCAGAGGGAGAAGCAGACTCCCTGCCGAGCAGGGAGCCCAATGCGGGACTCGATCCCGGGACTCCAGGATCATGACCTGAGCTGAAGGCAGTCGCCTAACCAACTGAGCCACCCAGGCGCCCGATTTATTCTTATTCTTAAGTAATCTCTATACCCAAATGTGGGGCCAGAACTCACAACCGCGAGATCAAGGGTCACATGCTCTACTGACTGAGCCAGCCAGGTGCCCGTTTTTAGCTTTTAATATTAGTTACATGTTGAAGTGATATTTGGGATATATTGGTTTAAGTAAAATACATCAAGTTAATCTCACCTCTTTTTAAATATTTTTATTTTTTATTTTTTTAAAGTAATCTCCATGCCCAACGTGGGCATGAACCCATGACCCTGAGATCAAGAGTCACATGCTCTACCAACTAAGCCAGCCAGGTGCGCCTCTTTTCACTTCTTTAATTGAAGTATAGACGACACACAATGTTACATTAGTTTCAGGAGTACAACATAGTATTTTGACAAGCCTATAGGGTATGCTGTGCTCCCACCATCCGTCACCATACAGTGTTATTACAATATTATTGACTATACTCCCTAAGCCGTGCCTTTTATTCCCATGACGAGTCTTTGCATAAAACTGGAAACCTGTGTCTCCCACACCCCTTCACCCATTGTCTATCCCCTACGCCTCTCTCCTCCGGCAGCTATCAGCTTATTCTCTGAATTTATGGGTCTGTTTCTGCCTTTCATTTTTTTTTTTTTTGATTCCACACATAAATGACTCATACAGTATTTCTTTCTCTGAGTTATTTCACTTAGCATTATACCCTCTAAATCCATCCATGTTGTTGTAAATGACAAGATCTCATTTTTTTTTTAAGACTCCATTTATTTGACAGAGAGAGACAGCAAGAAAGAGAGGGACAGAGAGAGACAGAGTGCACAAGCAGGGGGAGTGGGAGAGGGAGAAGCAGGGAGAAGCAGGCTTCCCGCTGAGCAGGGAGTCCGATGCGGGGCTCGATCCCAGGACCCTGGGATCACAATCTGAGCAGACACCCAATGACTGAGCCACGCAGGCACCTCAATCTCATCCTTTTTTATAGCTGAGCAACATTCCATTGTGTCTTTATCCCTTTATCAATGGATCTTTTTACTATCTTAATATGGCTATTAGAAAATTTTAAATTACATATGAGTGGACATTATATTCTTCTTAGCATTGTTCTAAAGCAACATTTGGAGCTCTTGACGTGATAGGAAGTATACATTAGAAGATAAGGGGTCTTGAATAATGTCTCCCATTACAGTTCCCTGTTGCTCTCTCTTTTACATACTGATCACTTTCCCTGAGTCTTCAGCACAGGTGGAAAAGCTGCCACGCCAAGTGATCACTGTACGCCTGCGGGACATCAAACCACATGGACTCTAACCATCCTTGCTTTTTACAGTTGATTTCATTAGAAGCTACAGTGCATGCCAGCCAAGAAGGAACATTTTTTTTAAGATCTTATTTATTCATGAGAGACAGAGAGGCAGAGGGAGAAGCAGGCTCCCCGCTGAGCAGGAAGCCCAATGTGTAACTCCATCCCAGGACCCCAAGATCATGACCCGAGCCGAAGGCAGACGCTTAACCGACTGAGCCACCCAGGTGCCCCAAGAAGGAACATTTTTAATTGCAGCAGTTAAGACTTTTGGGGGGATGATTTTCCCAAGACAGGGTCGACTAAATCTTTGCACAAGGCATCTAGACCAAAGCAAGGGCAGAAGAGTAGGAAAACGGGATCACAGGTGGTCCTGGAGAAGACCAGAAAATGGAAGCAAGTTTAAGGAATACTCTTAAGGTGATCTATCTCAAGGGGGAACTCTTAAATCATCAATATGAGCCCCGGATCTAATTGCAATGTCATCCCACTTGCACATGCTGAACATGTACAATGCGCCCTTAATCAGTAGGACCACTGGGTGTCACCTGATCCACACAGACTCCAGTGTAGCTCGGTGACTGATGTGTGACTGATGGGTGATATCTAGAGTCGTGGACCCAGTACAGCAGCCGCCGCCCATACACGGCAATGGAGCAGTGGAACTGTGGCTAGTATGACTGAAAGCTCAATTGTAAATTTTATGTAACTTAAAGAAATTTTTTTGGGGGGCGCCTGGCTGGCTCAGTCGATTACGCGTCTGCCTTCGGCTCAGGTCATGATCCCGGGGTCCTGAAATGGGAGTCCTGCATCAGGCTCCTGCTCAGCGGGGGGCCTGCTTCTCCCTCTCCCTCTGCTTGTGCTCTCGCTCTCTGTCTCTGTCAAATAAATAACATCTTAAAAAAAAAATTTTTTTTAAGTTAACTTAAATTTAAATTAACCATCTGTGGCTGGTGGGGGTTGCACTGGCCACTCCAGGTCTAGAGCCTTGCTTCCCCAAGTGTGATTGCAGACTAGCAGTGCAGGACCCTCTGGGAGTTTGCTAGAAATGCAAAGTATTTCCGACTCCATCTGGAGTTCCTGAAGTACATCCCACAGTGTACAAGATTGCCAGGTGGTTCCTATGCACATTCAAGTTTGGAAAGCCCTTAGAGTACAGGGTCTTATTTGAAATTGTATAAAAAGTTAGCGTATCTATGTATGTGTAGCTATGTGTGTGTGTGTATACACACTTGCCCTCTTTCCTTCCTCTGGAGGCAACATCCATACTTTTTCCTCCGATTTTTCAAGTTCATGATCCCAAACTGAGAAGTTTTAGCCTATAGGACTGGGCCCTATAAATTCAGAAAGCAGATTTCACTGAACAGAGAGAACCGTGAAGTGATCCTTGGTTCTGCAGCCACACTCTTCAATTTATGGAGGGCGGAGCCGGGCCCTTCACAGCTCTGAGTTCTTCCACTGTGCTTTCACCTCTTCACGTGTGGGAGCGACACAGTGTGCGGTTTCTGCTTCAGAACACCGCATATACACACACCAGTACGGAAGTTCAGGCCCACAAGAGCATTCCAGCACCAACGGCAGCTTGTGCTCACTTGTACCGTGTGGCACAGCCGGTCAGGTTTTAAGTAGCCCTGTGCTACTGCAGGTGCTACCAAGTTTTTGGTGGGACTCATCCAGGAAATGTGTTTTTTTTAAATAAAGTTATGCTTTAATTTTTTTTAAGATTTTATTTATTTGACAGAGAGAGACAGCGCGAGAGGGAACACAAGCAGGGGGAGTGGGAGAGGGAGAAGCAGACTCCCCGCTGAGTAGGGAGTCCGATGCGGGGCTCGATCCCAGGACGCTGGGATCATGACCTGAGCCGAAGGCAGACGCTGAACGACTGAGCCACCCAGGCGCCCTGGGAAATGTTTTTTATTAGTGTAACTAATGGCTGTCTAGTTACTATCTACAACATGAAACCATGAATAAAAACAGTTGATAATAGGAGTGTGAATATTTAGCTTCTTAGTTAATAGTGCTGGGTTTACATTGTAATAAAAAATAATGGTCTTTTATTATTTCTTTTAGGCAAAAACTGAGAACATAAGGTATATTTATGTTGAGAATGAGGCTGCCTTTAGGCTTATAAATTTGCCTCAGAGAAATGTCTTCCCTTTGTTAAGATCAACAAAATGTCCTGACGTTGATGCTAAGGCAATGATATATTCCAAGCTGACAAGTTCCTGGTGTTAGATGGGAGGTCCCCAAGTCTCAAAATGGCGCTAAGACTCTGCCTTGAATCGTTATTTCCCCAGCGGTGTTTAAGAAGAAACATGCACATGGGGCGCCTGGGTGGCTCAGTTGGTTGAGCGACTGCCTTCAGCTCAGGTCATGATCCTGGAGTCCCGGGATCGAGTCCCGCATCGGGCTCCCTGCTCGGCAGGGAGCCTGCTTCTCCCTCTGACCCTTCCCCCTCTCATGTGCTGTCTCTTTCATTCTCTCTGTCTCAAATAAATAAATAAAATCTTTAAAAAAAAAAAAGAAGAAGAAGAAACATGCACAAACTGGCAGTTGGCTAATGCAGTGAGAAAATGGACTCATCCCATAGGGCCTTAAGTATTTCCCAGATGAAGACAACATTTCTAAGTTTAGCCTCACTTTTTTTCCCAATAATGTAAATTTATAAATGCAGAGCTACTGAATGCACTTGCATTAGGCAGTTAGTCCCCTTCATGAGCACTTTTTCACTCATCAGTCTGATGGAGGAAAGTAACTCGCTAGCAGTGGAAAGTGCAAACAGTCCAATATACATTTAACAAATTTGGCTTTGGTAGGCCAGAAGATTCTTTAGAAACTAGCCAGCTGAAAGGGTTCTTTCCCACGAGATTTCTAATCTTTTTCACCTCTGCAGTGTGATGGACGCCATTAAAATACAAGGGATGAAAAGCAGTTCTCAGTCTTCCACTGCCAGACTTGGGACATTTGTCACCCACACCGCCATGGTGGGAACGTTACTGGTAGGGAAGCTTTTCTCCATTCTTCTCTCCAGAAAGCATGCTGGGAAGCAAGGGAGGGGTGCTACTGGAAGAATAAGCCTGAATCCACTCCAACATGGTCCAACATGGTCCAACAGCCGTAGAGCCTGGCGCTCAACTGTATGATTCTCATGACATCTCACACCCGAGCAGGACATATCTTTGTGCCGACACCATCTCTGAGGATCCTTCATTCACTTCGTTCCTTGCCCTCAGTCTGGGCCAAGGTTCTCATTTGTGCTCGGTTTTAGATAATTTATTTGATTAACATAACTAGTAGAAAGGAGTTTTAAAAAATATTTATTGTATTTTGTTTTAGAAATGGTAGAAAATAAAAATCGGCGCACTTATGTCACACACACACTTGGAAAGGCCTATTTAACCTTCCACGCCAGAGACAAGTTTTACACAAGGGCCCGAAACGGAAACACCTACACTGAAGGTGACGAAGGCTGATGCTGCTGATTGGAGGAGCCCTTGGAAAGGTTTAAAGTTTTCTTCTCTGCTGTCATTCATCTTGGGGCAAATAACCAGTCCAGTGGAAGGAGTTCTGAACATAAAAGGCACCTAGAGTAAAAATCAGACCTTGACTAATAAAAATAGCTGCACGCGTTTACATCGAGAAAAAAAGGTCCTATCAATGCAACTGTCCTGCAAGGCAATGAGAATATAAATGCAAAGCTATTGCAACTAAAAGATCTATCAACACTTACCTAAACCTGGTATAAGAGTTAGATGATGACACATCACTTTTTTGTTTATAAACCTTAGATGTTTTATCATCATTTAAATAAGCATGAGTCCTGTACTTGTATTAATAGCTAGGGGTGGGGTATTCTATTTATTCATAGTCAAGATTTATTTTGTTGCATTTTCTCTTAAAATGCATCATTGCATACTCCATTCATGGATACATTAAAAATTCATGTTGTCCTTTAAGAATGTAGCAAAACCTAAAACTGCAACTTTAAACCAAAGTCCTTTTAAATTATGATAAAGCCAGGAAAGCTGACATTTTACTATGACTTAAGCACCTGAAATATATTTTGATCAATTTATATCCTCTGAGCTAGAATTAGGATCCTCAGGATTTGTATATGTGTACAAATATTGCAAATTAAGCTAATAAAAACCTGAAAAAATACAAATAATCTTGAACTACAAGGATCTAAAGTACACCTATGGGTCTGAACAGGAAGCGGGCGGACACTGGGTGCATCTTATCATCTGGGGAAAAGGGCTCAGCGGAGCCAGGTGGTATTCAGCTGGGTCTGGTTCTTGATGCTGGTATCCACTTTTAGCACTTCGCGAATGGCCATGGTAGCGTAGGTAGAAGGAGGGAGAGAAAAATCCATCTTCAGAGCTCTGTATTTGCCTTCTGCCAGGCAAGAGAGAAGAGAACGGTCAGAAAAGGCAGGCAGCAGCAGACAGACTGGGGCGAGTCATAGCATCTATACAGGAAGGAAATAACCACGCTCCTTCCCTCGGGCGCCACGTCCTGTGGGGCCGCAGAGAGCAAACCGTGGAAGTGAGAGCTGGAGTATACGATCCAGCTGAATCCCTATGGTAATTCTACCCGGAACCTTCATAAAAAGGGCAAACATGACACAAAAGTAATAGAGTGAAAACAGACAATGGAATGGCACCAAGAATTTGACAATAACAATGCAAATTTCACGCGTTAGACTCCGTTCATGGCACCTCTGTTAACTCGGGTTGGGGATGTGGAGGAAATATTTGATCATCTAACACCACAACTTCTGTAATGTTTCTTCATTTTCAGCGAAATCTACCATTTTAATTATCAGGCTATAACCATGAAACTAAGATGACAAAACACAAAATAGAAATCACCGAGCTGGTGGAAGGTAGTGGTGACTGCAAGAGTATTTTTTTTTTCTTTCTTTTAAAGGACTTTATTCATTTATTTGAGAGAGAGAGAGAGAGACAGAGCACGAGCAGGAGGGAGGAGGCAGAGGGAGAAGGAGACTCCCCGATGAGCAGGGAGCCCGATGCGGGACTTGATCCCAGGACCCCAGGATCATGACCCGACCCGAAGGCAGATGCTTAACTGACCGAGCCACCCAGGTGCCCGTAATTTATGTTTTTGATTGAGAAAACATTTCACAGTTGACAAAGAACTGAGCGCTGAGTAAACTTACCAGAAGCAAACACCGGTGGCGGTTTCCCTTCCAGGTTGTCCACATCTGTGTTGAAGAGTGGAATTTTAGGATCATCGTATGCAACGACCTCCCTTCAAAACACATAAAGAAAAGTGTGAATGTGAACAACCATAAACAGTACTAAGCTGCTTGCTACCGTTTGCTTAGAAAGGAGAACACACAGGCCTGCTGGAACTAATTCTGGGTGGGACCATTTGGTAACAGGATAGGGCCAGATCATATATGTGAGTATTGCCTTTATACTAGTACACAGCAAGGTGACAAAGGACGCCAGTCTGTATAAAAAAAAATGTAAAATGTTTCCTTAGGATAGAAATTCTCTTTATACGTACTTGGTAAGTACTACACTTTGCACAGATGAGAATGAATTAATAATGGCATTTATGTTTTCTCCAGAGTGGTTTTCACTACTAACTAACAACACTGCATTACTCATGAGGAACTGCTCTCTGGAGTGGGGAGGACCAAGTCCAACCCTGCCAACCTCATCACACAACCCAGAGTAGGGAAGATAGAAAGGGAGAATGAGATGGAGAGAGAGAAGAGAAAGAACTTCCTGGCAATGGACAACTAATTCAAGATTTTGTTTTAAAAATTATCAAATAAAGCTTTAGTTTACATTAGGTACTGAAATATTTTAAATGAGTTAATGCACGTTTATTTTTCTCTTTAGAAACATGATATTAAACAGATCTGTGTTTGGAACTCACAGCTAATTCTTCTTTTTTTTTTTTTTAAAGATTTTATTTATTTATCCGACACAGCGAGAGAGGGAACACAAGCAGGGGGAGAGGGAGAAGCAGGCCCCCCGGCGAGCAGGGAGCCCAATGCAGGGCTCGATCCTAGGACCCTGGGATCATGACCCGAGCCAAAGGCAGATGCTCAATGACTGAACCACCCGGTGCCCCCACAGCTAATTTTGAATAAAGGTAGCTTGCTCAGGGATAGTTCTGTAAGCAAATCTCGAATTTTAAAAGATCTCTTTTTATTTATTTTAGAGAGAGAGAGAGAGCGGGGGGAGGAGGGGCCCTCAAGCAGACTCTGGAGCCAGACGCGGGGCTCAATCTCACCACCCTGAGATCATGACCTGAGCCAAAACCAAGCTGGATGCTTAACTAACTGAGCCACCCGGGTGCCCCAGCAAATCTCAATTTTTTATTAATAGGGAAAAAGTCTATTCTCTGCACATTTCTTCAATAATTTAGCAAGGTCAATAAAATGTAAACCTAACCACTTTCACTCATTTGTTTCCTGATGATTTGAAAAATCCAAGTAGTAGCAATAATAATAATAGTAATAATAGCAAGTAGCACTTCTACACCAGGTTGTAAATACTGGAAAATACACAGGTGATGCAAAAGCTTTCAATCTCACATAATAATTCAGTTCTATTTTATTCCAGACTATCACTCACCAACTGACATTCTGAGGACGAATAATGATCTTTCGGTAGGCTCCTGATAAGGAATAATCTCGAATTTTGTGTCTCATGTTGTCAATATCCAGATTGTCTGCTGTGAGCATTTCCCTGTAGGCTTCACTGACTATAAAATACAAAAAGTTAGTCGGAATGCAGCATGCCAGCAAGCTACCTTCAGCTAGACTACAAAGAGAGTAACATGTAAATTCAGTTAGATCGTCCTAACAAAACCAGTCCCTCTAATTTATAATCCATCCTGTTCTCTGTAATCAAAATTGAGGGACTTACTCCCAGGACTAGGTGTCTCCAGCTGAGGCTGGATCAACTTGTAAGTTACCTCTTGCAAGCAGCCAGAGTATCTGGAGCGTAAGGTTCTTAAGCTAACTACAAAAAGCATTTCTTTAATTTTTTTTTAAGATTTTGTTTATTTATTTGACAGAGAGACACTGCGAGAGAGGGAACACAAGCAGGGGGAGTGGGAGAGGGAGAAGCAGGCTTCCCGCTGAGCAGGGAGCCCGACTCGGGGCTCGATCCCAGGACCCCGGGATCATGACCTGAGCTGAAGGCAGACGCTTAACGACTCAGCCACCCAGGAGCCCCTACAAAAAGCATTTCATCAGAAGTTATTCAACTACAATTTATACATGCTCAGAGTTGGAAAAGACCATGTACAGAGGCCTCAAACTCTTTCTGGAGGAAGGAAAATATAAATAATATACATACATAAAAATAAAAGACCTGGGAAAACCATCTGAGCTCAGCCTCGCACCTGATGTGGACTCTGTTTTATAACACCCGAGAGAGACTGTCATCTAGCCTTTGCTTGCTGGGGCCAGGTACGGGTAACCACTTCTTCGTGAGAAACACAGCTGTTAGAAGTTCCTTATTCCAAGCTGAAATCTGTCTTTCTAGAACTTCTGTTGACTGCTTTGGAACACGGCCGATTCACTGCGCTCTTCCATGTGCACTCACGAGTACTGGCCCTTTAAGCCGTCTCTTCTCTAGGCCAACTGTCCCTTCAACTGTCCCTCTGCCATTTCTGTATTCCCCACAAAACACTTCATCGGTCTCAGGGTAGCAGCCTGAAGTTCTGTAAGAACTCCAGATACTTTATGTAGACTGTCAAACTAGGCCTTTACAAAAGTAACAATTTACATTTAACCCTATTCAATGCCTTCTGTGGTTCTTTTAAAAAACCTATTTTTCATATAATTAGTATTAACCATTCTGGGTAACATAATTTGCAAACATGATAAACAGATTTCTTTATTCAAGTTATTCATAAAAAATACTGGGTAGACCAGGGTGAAGGAAAGACTCACAACACACCTATAAGACAACAGGGATCCCAAATTGAGCATTGCTGGACACCGAGGTTGCGTATGTTACCAACCCACAGGCCCGAACCACCACCCATCCAGTCTGTGAGCCCCTATCTTAGTCACAAGGTTTTCATGGACGGCTTGGTCAAAGGCTGTGCTGAATTTATAGATAACTGGTATTAGACCACATTTCTGATCCTGAGAGGTACAAGAAAGAAGAACAGAATGTTTACTTTCTCTTTCTTGGAAGCTCTGAGCATCGTAAGTGCTTTCCTTCTCACTAGTTCCTGGTATCAGTGCCTCCTCGGGGCCTCACTGCGGTGTCAGAGTAGGAAGAACTTCCCTGCCCCCTCCCTCATCTCCCTTGTCATTTTCTCCTCGCCTCTACTCCTGTCCCTCAGTGGAGTCAACCTCACATAAATATTAGGAGCACAGCATTTTGATTGTGTTATTCAACATGGAAGTGGCAGATGACTAACTTTTTTAAGTATTTGCATTATCAAAGAAGGGTGTTAATACCTAATCATTCTATAACTTGTACAATTTCAAGGAATATAACACTGACAAGGAAAATTCACTCTGGTCCCTTGAGAGAAAAGATGGTTTGTTTTAAGTAGGCTCCACGCCCAGTGTGGAGCCCAACGTTGGGCCTGAACTCACGACCCTGAGATCAAGGCCTGAGCTGCGATCAAGAGTCAGATGCTTAACTGAATGAGCCACCCAAGGGCTCCAACAGAAAAGATTTTTTTACAAGAAATAACCTTCCACAGACCAGTTCTGGCTGGGAGTAAATTTCCAGGGTCAGATCCACCAAGCTGGTCCCATGCACAGAGCTGCTTTCTTTTTTCCAGTTTTTGAATCCTTGAACAATGAAAGTTCCAATCCACAACCTTCCCAACCCTAATCCATTAAGGTAACGGAAGTAATTAATAACAGCCTGTGGGGAATGGGAAATAAGGGTGGTGAATTCTAACTTTTCACTCTATAAACTTCTGTGCTCGTTGACTTTTAAAACACAGTTTTTTAGCCTTTAAAAAAGGCTAAAAGAAGCAATGTTAAAGTAGAACTATCCATTCACTTTCTCAATGACTTTTTCCAAAGCCTTCCTATCTTTAATAAGAATTAGTGGATTTCAGAAATTTAAATAATGCCAGTAATACCAGGAACCCTAGTAACAAGTACTACTACAACTACTGCTATTACAGCCCCCGCCACCACCATTTTGTTTCTTAATTTACTCATCCAGGGGCGCCTGGCTGGCTTAGTCAGTGGATCATGTGACTCCTGATCTTGGGGTTATAAGTTTGAGCCCCATGCTGGGTGTAGAGATTACTTAAAAATAAAAAAAATAAAATAAATAAATTTTAATTATCCATCTGAATACATCCCTTCCTGGGGGACTTTATATGTAAACATGGTTTATAAATGCTTAAAATCGAAACATTTTCAAGTCTGATGGAAATCAAAGTTCTAAAATTATATTTCAAGTACTGATTTTTTTTCCCCCTCTCTCTACCTTGGCGGCCAGTGGCTTAAATATGTCAGACTTTTTTTTTTTTTAAGATTTTATTTATTTGACAGAGACAGAGAGAGCACAAGCAGAGGGAGCAGAAGGCAGAGGGAGAAGGAGGCTCCCCGCAGAGCAGGGGGAGCCCGATGCGGGGCTCGATCCCAGGACTTTGGAATCATGACCTGAGCCGAAGGCAGTTGCTTAACCAACTGAGCCACCTAGGTGCCCTGTCAGACTTCGTTTTAACTATTTTCCCCAGACAGGGAACTTACTTTTATGCTTTGGGTAGATAACATCGAAACCCGGCAAGGGCATTACCACATCATGGATGGAGTAATTATTAACATCTTCTTCATCAATGTAGGTGGCTGTAGCTGCCAAGTCACAAATAGAGAAATTAAGAAAAATTATGAAAATAGGTAATATTTGCATGAGCCTGATCTTCTAAAATTATACACATCTAAGAAGTCAGAAGTGCAAGCTGACATGGCTGAGTGCCCTACAACAAAGCTTAAAGAAATGAAGTTAGAGATCTTTTTGTCTTTTCTGCTCTACCCAAGAAATAAAAATCATGGACTGAGAACAAGTGGAAGTAAAAAAAAAAAAAAAAAAATTTTTTTTTTTTTTTTTAGATTTTATTTATTCGCGAGAGAGAATGAGAGACAGCACGAGAGGGAGGAGGGTCAGAGGGAGAAGCAGACTCCCCGCTGAGCAGGGAGCCCGATGCGGGACTCGATCCCGGGACTCCAGGATCATGACCTGAGCCGAAGGCAGTCGCTTAACCGACTGAGCCACCCAGGCGCCCAAAAAAAAAAAAAATTTATTTCTCAGCTGCACCCTCAATTTTTTAGAATGTTTGCTTTTTTTTTTTTTTTTAAAGATTTTATTTATTTGAGAGAGAGAATGAGAGAGAGAGTGCATGAGAGGGAGAAGGGTCAGAGGGAGAAGCAGACTCCCTGCTGAGCAGGGAGCCCGATGTGGGACTCGATCCCAGGACCCCAGGATCATGACCTGAGCTGAAGGCAGATGCTTAATCTATTGGGCCACCCAGATGCCCCAAACTGGATATATATTTTCATTAAAGACACAGATCCAAACTGTTCAATCTGAGTTTACAATGTCTTTCCATTTCAACCTTACTAGACATCTCTCTCTCTCTCTTAAGTAGTGGCCAGGCTGGATTTTAAGCACCAGTGTCAAACAACTCTAGTTGGGTCAATAATGAGGATATCTGCCTTTTTACCTCCTTTGAGAACAAGGTCACCTGGAACGGGCTTCAGTCCGTACTCTTCTATTCTCTTGCTTACCATGTTATTCCATACATAGCTTTGGTAGCTATGAATATACATTAAGCGATTATTTCTTGGTATCTGGAAGGAAGAAAAAAATGGGGAAGGGAAAAAATACATATTCTGAATATTAAAAGTACTGTACTTTCCAAGATATCTCACTTGTTTAGTGGTGACCCCAGGATAAGCAGCTCATACCTTGTCATTTTTCTAATAGCTGACAGAAACAGTGACTGACGTGCAGCACCCAGTAGGAGGGACAGAACCCCTCTGACTCTGACTACAGGAGTTCACAGTCAGCTCCGAACGCAGCGGTTGCCATGCATTCATGCAAATAAAGCAACACTGGAAGAACCTCTACCCTGAATCAAAGACACAGTGCTCAAACTGTAGAAATTTACACATCACTTACAGAGCAAACAGTGTTTTCGTCCTGATAATTCCATGGAAGGAGAAAACCTAGATGACTGAATGGACAACTAATTTCACGTAGCAAAAATTCTGCTTTTTTTGTTTGCCTGGGGAAGCGTAAGTAAGACTGAAGTTGAAGAGTTAAACTTCAGTCTATTCTGGGTATAGATATCTGAATAATAGCACGTGCCAAGATGGGACCCACTGTTGAACCAATGAAGAAACCAAAGAAACGCGATCATTTAAACCACTTCTCGTGCAACCTCTTACTTCGGTAGGTTACAGTGCTGATGCTGGAGAATCATCAAGAAATAACCTCTAAGACGGATTGTGAATTTCTAAGTACCAAGATGCTTAATTTAAATTTCTTTGCAGGTAATATTTTCCACTTTAATGCTTTTCTCATGTCATCAATGTTAATAATTATTGCCAACATTTCCCCCACCCACCCACCACCCCCATCGCCATTCAGGGTACAAACAAGGATCACTCAGGTAACACGGCACTCAGAGATCACCAAAGGATCCTTATTTCACTTTTGCTCTTTCAAAATTTAGTAAAATACTTAAAGATAAAATTTAAAAAGCATTAAGCCACCTCAAGTCATTCGCCTGACTTCACAAATAGCACTCACTATGCCAAATGCAGAGACTATATTCTTCATTCCATATTTTGAAAGTCCTCGAAGCAGCTGCCCTTCCACACACCTTTTGACAGGAAGTTTTCTGAGGGCAGCAGCTGGGTCTTTGGTCTTCGCCCACTCTTCCCTGCACTTAACCAAGTAGCCCTTTTCGGCTGGGGGAAAAAAAAAGCTGTGATTGAAACAATTTATTGAATAGACAGATTTCCGTAACTTAATGGGCTTCCTAGAGAACACAAAATTAGAAAATGCTCTTTGTAATACAGGTACTCTGAACAGCTTCTGTTCACCTGCGAATACCCATCAGAATGTGAAAAGGCGGGACAGGCAGAGTGTACTGAACGAGCCGGCTTTGTCCACCTACTGCCACCCCAGGATTTTTTTTTCTTTCTTTCAGATTTTATTTATTTATTTGACAGAGACACAGCAAGAGAGGGAACATAGGCAGGGGAAGTGGGAGAGGGAGAAGCCGCTTCCCGCTGAGCAGGAAGCCCGATGAGGGGCTCGATCCCAGGACGCTGGGATCATGACCTGAGCTGAAGGCAGACGCTTAACAACTGAGCCACCCAGGTGCCCCCACCCCAGGATTTAAAGACCATTACTGTTCCATGATCACGGCTGATTCAACACAAGACAAAACCCAGGTAGTCCTTTCTTCCTTCTCTTTTTCTACTGTGTTGGCAAATTTAATAGGCCATTCTCCTTTATTAGACAACTTTATCTCTTTTAATTTGCAAATGAATAACTACCCAAAGGGCATAATTGTTTTGATAATTTGTGTGTGTGTTGTTTTTTTTTTTTTGAGAGGCTCCATACCCAGCATGGAGCCCAATGTGGGGCTTAAACTCACGACCCTGTGATCAAGACCTGGGCTGAAATCAAGAGCCGGACACTTAACTGACTGAGCCACCCAGTGCCCTTGTACAGTAGTATTTAAATCTTTTTTTATACAGTACGAATGCAGAGGTACTTTCTGGGAAGTTTTTTTTACAAACTCTTCAAATACCTCAACATTTTTTGGCCCAGTTTTTACATTCTATTACACTATGCTTTAACAAATTAACCACAAGTGAAACGTGTCTGGATTCCTGCATGTTCAGAGATTTAGTAGTGCATGGGGAAAAGGAAATAAACGTATTAATTTATGAAAGAATAAATTAGATGAAAACAGGATATAAATTATAAATCTCAAATATATAATTTATGAAAAAATGAACTATCCTTTCTATTTTACTGTAAAAACAATCTTTAAAATTCTGAAATAACTACCCCCAATATGCACACATACTTTTTATTCAAAGCAATTCCATGAATACCTAACAAGATATTCTATTTTTTTTAATTAATGAATTTTATTCTCACCTCCAGAACGGGGTTTCAATATTAAATCCATGACTTCAGTCCAGGAATTCTGTAGGATAGCTCTAAAATCAAACATCATTTATTTTACTTAATTTTGCAGTACGATGAATTTTATATGTCAAAATCTGTGCAGTAACAAATCATGTTAACTTTATATATTTTATTAAATGTAAAAGTTGAAAAACTAATATAATGATAAAGGTTTCAAATGTAAATGCCAAAGGAACTTAAAAAAGAGAACAAAATGAAGAGCATGTTCACTCATTAACATTTAGTATCACGTCAGTTTTAAAATGCTAGTAGTATAAATCCTACCAACTCATTAAGCTGTTATACATGGTATTATCTGTTTAAATCAAAGTTAAGTCTTTCTGCAGTAAAACTTATTTGAAACTTCTCAAGAAACCTCTCCCCCTTGTTAAATACCTTCTTGCTTAAACAAACAGAATAACACTTTATCCTTCCTATTATTCTTGCCAAAATGAAAATATCTTTATTTTTGCTGATAATATAGGTTTTTTTTAAAAAAGATTTTATTTATTTATTTGACAGAGAGAGACACAGCGAGAGTGGGAACACAAGCAGGGGGAGTGGGAGAGGGAGAAGCAGGCTTCCCGCGGAGCAGGGAGCCGGATGTGGGACTCGATCCCAGGACCCTGGGATCATGACCTGAGCCGAAGGCAGACGCTTAATCAACTAAGCCACCCAGGGGACCCCTTAAAGATTTTAAGTAATCTCTACACCCAATGTGAGGCTAGAACTCACAACCCCAAGATTAAGAGTCACGAGCTCCCCTAAGCCAACCAGGTGCCACCATGACGTTTTTGATACATCTATAAGCATATCCAATTTTTCCTTTACCTTTTATTACATTATATTTTGCCATACGAAAATTCTATTCTGTGCATCATATCTGAATTTTTTTTTTCCAATTAAGATTTCTGGTGTTGGGAGTCATGCTTAGAAAGGCCTTCTCTAGGGGCACCTGGGTAGCTCAGTTGGTTAAGTGTCCAAATCTTGGTTTTGGCTCAGGTCATGATCTCATGATTGTGGGATAGAGCTCCACAGGGAGCCCCAAATCGGGCTCCATGCTCAGCGGGGAGTCTGCTTGAGATTATCTCTCTCATCCTCCCCCACCCCCCGCCCACTTACTCTGTCCCTCTCTCTAAAATAAATAAATAAATCTTTTAAAAAAAGGAAGGCCTTCCCCACCAAAATACAGAAATCCCTTCTACTAATTTTTCTGTTTCTTTTAGTTAACTGGGATTTTTATTTTTCATATTTAAGTTAACCTATATGGGATATTTTTGCATATTAAACTGTATAAAATGCTGCTTGGTATCCAATGATATGATCATGTGGATTTTTTATCCACTAGTGCGATTAATTACATAACAGATTTCTTACTGCTGGCCATCCTTGCAGTCCTGGAACAAGCCACGCTCTATCAGTCTTTCAATATTCTCCTGGGTGACACATTATGGAGCTGGCTAGGCTATCCGAAACACCTCTAGAGTGGAGAACTAGTTCAGGACTGGGCACTGGTCTGTCAGGTATCATAGAAGATGCTGGTGTTCAAAAACCTCTGTTACCTGGCTGGCCACTTGATTTTGTGACTAGGTTTCCTGTAGAACACCCGTGCTCATCTGCGGACACACTGCGTGCGTATGACTTTCACACTGTTGTAATGGCAGCGCTGAGCACCTGCTATGAACAGCCCATGGTCCACAAAGCCCAAGATATTTACTGTCTGGCCCTTCACAGGAAAAGTCTGCCAACACGTGGTGTAGTTTCTGAAGATGCTACCACATACATGAAAGTTCAGTACATACTGCCATATTAAACATGCGCAGATTTCAATCACAAGAGGCCTTTCTATCTGGACCTCTACACATTAAGATGTTTTCCACTTTTCTTACATCATCTTTCTTTCTTCCAGCTTTTTTTTTTAATTGTATAAAATATGCCTAACATGAAACTCTTAATTTGGGCCATTTTTAAAGTGTACAGTTGTGTGGCACCAAGTACATTTATACTGTGTGTAACCATCAGGACAACCTGCCCCCAGAACTTTTAATCTTCCTCATCTGAAACTCTGTACAGATCAAATAACTCCCATCTCCTGGCAACCACCACTCTACTTTATGTATGAATCTAACTATCCTAGGTACCCCACGTAAGAGGATTTACACAGTATTTGTCCTTTTGTGCCTGGCTTATTTCATTCAGCATAAAAGTCTTCGAGGTCTATGCATGTTGTAGCATGTCTCAGAATCTCCTTCCTGTCAAAGCTGAAGGATTCTCCATTGTATCTGTGTAACATGTTTTGGATCCATTCATCTGTTAATGGACACTTGGTTGCTTCCACCTTTTGGTTGCTATGAGTAACACTCTTAAAAACAGGGGTGTGTAAATATTTGAGTGTTCGCTTTCACTTTTGGGTAGATACTCAAAAATGGAATTTATGGATCTTATGGTGATTCTACATTTAACGTTTTGAAGAATTACCGTATCATTTTCCACAGAGGCTGGTCCATTTTATACAGCAATGCAAAAGGGTTCCCATGTCTCCATATCTTCACCAACACTTGTTTTTCTTTTTTTAATAATGGTCCTTCTAATGGGTATAAAAAATTATCTCATTGTGGTTTTGATTTGTATTTCCTTAATGATTAGTAATATTGAGCACCTTTTTAATTAGTTTATTAGTCATTTGTATTTCTTTTTTGATGAAAGGTCTCTTCAAGTTCTTTGTCCATTTTTAATTAAGTTGTTTTGCTACTGCTGAGTTGTAAGGAACTCTGTATGTTTTGGATATTAACCCCTCATCAGATATATAATTTGCAAATATTTTCTCCCATTCTGTGGACTGCTTTTTCATTCTGTTGATAGTGTCCTTTGTACACAAATATTTTTAATTTTATGGAGCCCAACCTATTGTTGTATCCTAGAAATTGGCAATCAAATGTCATGAGGTTTTCCCCTAATTATATAGTTGTAGTAAGTAGGTTCAGGTCTTGAATCTATTTTGAGTTAATTCTTATAAATGATGTGAGACAACTTGTGATGGTGTGAAGGGTCCAGCTGCATTTTTTTATGTGTATATCCAATTTCCCCAACATAATTTGTTAAAAAGACTGTCCTCGGGGCGCCTGGGTGGCTTAGTCGTTAAGCGTCTGCCTTCGGCTCAGGTCATGATCCCAGGGTCCTGGAATCGAGACCCGCATCGGGCTCCCTGCTCAGCGGGAAGCCTGCTTCTCCCTCTCCCACTCCCCCTGCTTGTGATTCCCTCTCTCTCTGTGTCTCTCTCTGTCAAATAAATACATAAATCTTAAAAAAATAAAAGAACTGTGCTCTCCTCATTGGTCTTGTCACCCTTGTCGAAAATCATTTGACCACGTATGCAAGGATTTATTCCCTTAAAAAATATATATATAATTCATATATCCATGTATATGGATAATTCATATATCCATGTAATTCATCTTCATTTAAGTGCATAATTCAATGGCTTTTGGTATACTCACAGAATTATGTAACATTACGCAATCATTATGGAACATCTTTAGCACCCAAAAAGAAATACTACACCCAGTAGCAGTCACTCTCCATTACCCCTCCCCCAAATGTAGGCAACCACTAATCAACTTTGTCTCTATGGATTTGCCTATTCTGGATATTTCATATAAATGAATCCTATAGTATCTTGCCCTTTGTGACTACCTTCTTTCACTTAGCATGTTTTCAGGGTCCATCCATGTTGTAGCAGGTATCAGTACTCCATTCTCTTTTATTGTTGAATGACATTCCATTGTACGGACACATCACATTTTGTTTATCCATTTATCAGTTGATGGGACATCTGGGTTGTTTCCATTTTTTTTGGCTGCTATAAACGTTGGTGTAAATTCTTGTTTTCTTTTTTTTTGATTTTTTTTTTTGGATTTATTTATTTGACAGAGAGACACAGCGAGAGAGGGAACACAAACAAGGGGGAGTGGGAGAGGGAGAAGCAGGCCTCCCACGGAGCAGGGAGCCCGATGCGGGGCTCGATCCCAGGACCCTGGGATCATGACCTGAGCCGAAGGCAAACGCTTAACGACTGAGCCACCCAGGCGCCCTAAATTCTTGTTTTCAAAAAATTGGAGTAAACACATGTTTTCTAAGTATTTACCTAGGAGTGTAACAGCTGAGTCCTATAATAACTCTACACTGAACCTTTTGGGGACTAGCCAGGCTGTTATCCAAAATGGCTATACCATTTTACATTTCTACCAGCAGCACATGAGGGTTCCAATTTCTCCACATCCTCACCAACACTTGTTATTGTCTGTCTTTTTGTTTTAGCTATCAGAGTGGATCTGAAGTGATAGTTCATTGTGGTTTTGAATTGCTTTTCCCTAACAATTAGTGATTCCCTGATGATGTTGAGCATCTTTTTGTGTGCCTGCTGGCCATTAATCTATGTTTTTTGGAGAAATGTCTACTCAGATCACTTGCCTATTTTAGACTGTTGTCTCTTTGGTCTTTGAATTATAAGAGTTCTTTAAAAAAAACTTTAGAGGGGCGCCTGGGTGGCTCAGTCGTTAAGCGTCTGCCTTTGGCTCAGGTCATGATCCCGGGTTCCTGGGATCGAGCCCCGCATTGGGCTCCCTGCTCCATGGGAAGCCTGCTTCTCCCTGTCCCACTCCCCCTGCTTGTGATTCCCTCTCTCGCTGTGTCTCTCTCTGTCAAATAAATAAATAAAAAATCTTAAAAAAAAAAAAAGAATAGAAGAGGAGCTGAGAGAGCAGCAGCAACTTTTTTTTTTCTTATGTTAATCCCCATACATTACATCATTAGTTTTAGATGTAGTGTTCCATGATTCATCGTTTGTGTATAACGCCCAGTGCTCCATGCAGAACGTGCCCTCTTTAATACCCATCACCAGGCTAACCCATCCTCCCACCCCCTCCCCTCTAGAACCCTCAGTTTGTTTTTCAGAGTCCATCGTCTCTCCTGGTTCGTCTAACCCTCCGATTTCACCCCTTCATTCTTCCCCTCCTGCTACCTTCTTCTTCTTCTTTTTTTTCCTTAACATATATTGCATTATTTGTTTCAGAGGTACAGATCTGAGATTCAACAGTCTTGCACAATTCACAGCGCTTACCAGAGCACATACCCTCCTCAGTGTCTATCACCCCATCCCTCCCACCCCATCCCCTACTCCAGCAACCCTCAGTTTGTTTCCTGCGATTCAGAATTCCTCATATCAATGAGGTCATATGATACATGTCTTTCTCTGTTTGACTTATTTCGAGAGCAGCAGCAACTTTAAAAAAAACAAAAAACTTTAGATATAAGTCATTTTTCCATCTTTAATCTATAAACTAAGGGTTGTTTTGTTTTTTCCTTAGGAGGTCCTATGATGGTAACAGTGGGCTGCTCTGAAGCTAGGAAATATTCCTATGTTATGGAAACTGTTGGTTTGAAATCTTGAATGGACTGCATACTGACTGTATACTTAGGGCCTACAATGCAATTTTTGTTCCTTTCTGTTTGTTTTTGATAAATCTGATCTCATTTTCATTAGCCATTTTATATTATCTTTGGAGTACAAAATTTGCAGGGTCCCATGGCTGTTCTTCTGCCAAATTAACTACAGATTCAAAAGTTGATACAGGGGCACCGGGGTGGCTCAGTTGGTTGAGGGTCTGACTCTTGGTTTCGGCTCACATCATGATCTCAGGGTCATGAGACTGAGCCCTGTGTAGGACTCTGCGCTCAGGGCAGGGTCTGCTTGAGATTCTCTCCTCCACCCACCACCCCCCAACTCCGCTCGCGCTTGAGCTCTCTCTTCCTCTCAAAAATAAATAAAGATACAGTCTGGGGTGCCTGGCTGGCTCATCAGTGGAGCGTGCAACTCTTGATCTCAAGGTCAAGCTGGGCATGGAGCCTACTTAAAAAATAAATAAAATGCTATTTAAAACAAAACAAAACAAAATTTAAAAAGCCAAAAGTTGATACAGTCTTCCCTTAAACAATGAAAACATTATCATTTATTATCTAATAATAATGATTATTAGTTACTTTAGTTTTCTTCTCAGCAAAAATTCTTTCTCTGGTTAGTATGCTCTATCTATCGATCTATCTATTTATAAGATTTTATTTATTTGACAGAGACACAGCGAGAGAGGGAACACAAGCAGGGGGAGTGGCAGAGGGAGAAGCAGACTCCCTGCTGAGCAGGGAGCCCGATGCCGGCTCGATCCCAGGACCTGGGATCCTGACCTGAGCCAAAGGCAGATGCTTAACGACTGAGCCCCCCAGGCCCCCCTGGTTAGTATGCTTTAGTATTAAAATACTACTATCTGCTTATTGAGCACCTACTATATCCTAGATATAGCAACAGGTGCTGCATAAATATCACGTCACTTCATTTTCACCACCCTGTGAAGTTAGCATTACGATCTCCATTTGACAGATGAGTAATCAGAGGCTCAGAACTGCCTGAGCTTTTAACCTTCTCAATACTGCCTCAAAAAAATAGAGGAAATACTATATGACAGATTTTTATCATTTTGTGCTTTTCTAAAACTTTATTTTATTATTTTTAAAATATTTTATTTATTTATTTGAGAGACAGAAAGAAAGCGTGTGAGAGCAGGGGGAGGGGTGCAGAGAGAGAAAATCTCAAGCAGAGTCTGCACTCATTGCGGAGCCCTACGCAGGGCTCGATCCCACAACCCTGAAATCATGATATGAGCCCAAACCAAGAGTCAGATGCCTAACCAACTGAGCCACCCAGGCACCCCAATCATTCTGTGCTTTTAAAAAATGCATGAACAAATGCAAGTTCATGTAGTCAGCTGCTGCAACCATGCACGGGAAGTCAAGAAAAGTCCTCTGTTCCTAGGACTATAGGGGACCAACTAGTGAGCTCCAGCAGACCCCCAAGCCTAAATTTCACCTTTGCTAGAACATGGGTTTGAAACACAAGGAAGAACACGAACTACATAATCTCTCAGATCACTTCCAACTCATGACTTCTATAATTCGAACTCCCATGAGAATGATTATTTTATGTAACAATCTACTGGACAGCAGGACAGCATATGACGGCTTAGGTTTCCAAATCCAATAAGTATGTATGTATGTATTTAAAGTTCATTTATTTGGGTGCTTGGGTGGCTCAATCGGTTAAGCATCTGTCTTCGGCTCAGGTCATGATCCCGAAGTCCTGGGATTGAGTCCTGCGTCGGGCTCCCTGTTCAGCAGGGAGTCTGCTTCTCGCTCTGCCCCTCCCTCTGCTCATGCTCTAATAAATAAAATAAAATCTTAAAAAAAAAAATTTATTTATTTAAGTAATCTCTACACCCAATGTGGGGCTTGAACTCATGACCCCGAGATCAAGAGTTGCACGCTCTTCCAACTGAGCTAGCCAGGCATCCCTTTTAAGGTTTTTTTTAAAATTTATTTAAGTAATCTCTACACCCAATGTGGGGCTCCAATGACCCCAAGATCAAGAGTCCATTATTTATTGATGGGATTCCCACCCTAGCTTACCCTAGAGGGATTCCCTATTCCATGAAAGTGAATCAGAGTTCTTAAAATAAATTTTACCATGCTATTTCCATCCTACACCACTTTCTTTAAAGGCGGGGAAAGTGCAGATGAAAGTTTAATAAACTGGAAAGCGTTTGTTAACAGAAATCACAAACTGCGTCCTGTCAGGCTATGCAACAGCTTACTGTACTCAGCCACGAGTTACCTGTAAAGAAGGAACTAAAAACAGAATCCCTGGATGGGTTATCAGGGATGAGAGAAAAACTTACCTTTCAGGTTGTATCTTTTTTAACACTGAATTAATTAATTTTTCTTCTTTTCAAAAATTTTTTTAAAGATCTTATTTATTTGACAGAGAGACAGTGACAGAGGGAACACAAGCAGGGGGAGTGGGAGAGGGAGAAGCAGGCCTCCTGTCAAGCAGGGAGCGCAATTCGGGGGCTCGATCCCAGGACCCTGGGATCATGACCCGAGCCGAAGGCAGACGCTTAACGACTGAGCCACCCAGGTGCCCCAATTTATTATTATTTTTGTATTAATTTGTATTATCTTAATACACAACAAAAACTAGAAGAATGCTATGGATCAGTTGATGAGACACACTGGTTCATTTGGCCCAGACATGAATAATTAAAAACAACAGCAACAAAAAGTCTTTCTTCTTTTTTAAAGTGAGCTCTTTCAGACAAAAGTTAAAAATTAAATACGCACCTTCCAACCTGGTATGTGGGGACAGCTGTAGTTCCAAATCTTTGCATTCCATAGTAGTTAATAAATCCGATCTCCTTGAGAGAGTTCATAGCTTGCTGAACTTGGTCATCAGTTCCTGTTATATTTCTGTAGGGGCCCAAGTTACCCAGAGAAGAAACTGAGTCAAACACATTCAGGGATGCAGATCATTAATGATATGGCTTGGCTTCCATGTCTTTCCCTTATCCCCTGCAGCTTTCTCTCTACCTGCTGAGGACTCTATGTTTTTGTTTTTTTTTTAAATTGTGGCAAAATATACATAACATTAAATTGACCATTTTGGCCATTTTTAAGTATACAATCTAGTGGCTTTAAGTACACCGACAACGTTGCGCAACATTACTATCTACTTCCTGAACTTTCCACTCTTCCCAAACGGAAACCCTGTACCCATTCAACAACAGCTCCCTGTCCCCCTCTTAGGCTCCCCTGCCCCAGGTAACCCTGTTCTACTTTCTGCGTCTGTGAATTTGCCCATCCCAGCTACTGCCTATAGGCGGAGGCATGGGCTCTTCGTCTCTTAACACTGTGTTTGAAGCACATGGCTCCTTTCCAGGAGAGGCGCCGAGTTTCGAGAGGTGAGGGGGTGTCGGTACCAATTCTCCAGCACGATTTGCTCTCCCAGCCCTTTCAGGCTCCGCTTGGCCTTCCCTCGCTGCCACACCTGCTCGAACCAGCTCACCTGGATTAGAAACTGATCCGAACAGACCCTCTCTGGTCTGCACTCCTCCCTGCAGGTCTTTACCTGAGGACAACAGTGAAGTGATTCCCTTGAAGCTCTCCCAGTTTCAGAGGGTTTTTCTGATAGCTGAAATTCCCCAGTTTAAAGTTCATCAAGCACTTGTTCAAGTGGGCAAGTCTTTGAGCGGTTATTCTAAAAAACAGAAAATAAAAAAGGAGCACAAAGAGGATCATGAAATACTGCCTGACTGAAATAGTCTCGGGCACCCAACTACAAGAAACGACAGCTCGAAACAAGACTGCACACCAAGCTATGAGGAGCGGAAACACAGGCACCACGGCAGCTGGGCCGAGCACACTTTTCATTTCCCTCTGGATTGTTCCTCCAGCAAAATGATACTGGTTCAACCTTACTGGATAGATTAACCTGGGTCACATTTATATTCATAAAGCCTCGTGTGATTTATAATGATTAATGGAACAACCATATCTACTTTTTCTGAGAGGGAAGGGGGCTAATAACAGACAGCAATCCCATACAACCGTAAAGACTGTTATTAAACGTTATAAAGAAGAGTTAGTCCTATTTTCATCTATCAGAAAAATACTGTAATCTAACTAAGGAAACTTGAAAACATAGAAAAGAAAAACAATGCAGTTTCATCACCTGGAAAAAAAATCTGCTAATATCTAACTTTGCATTTCCTCCTGTTCTTTTTTTAAACATGTTTTATAGATAGATAGAGATGGCATTCTACCACAAATGTGTAACTTACTATCATTTAAAAGGTCTAAGAATGGGGCACCTGAGTGGCTCAGTCGGTTAAGCGTCTGCCTTCAGCTCAGATCATGATCCTGGGGTCCTGGGATGGAGCCCCGGGATCGTCATCGTAAAAGGAGCTTCTCCCTCTCCCTCTGCCCCTTCCCCTGCTCTCTCTTGCTCTCTCAAAAAAAAAACAAACAAACAAAAAACCTTTAAAAGGTATAAGGAAATTTTCATGAAAAATTCCTTAACTTCTTTAATAGTAATTTATGTAGAAAAACAAATTCAGAACTGAAAAACCTATGTCTGATCTCTATCCCTTGGCACCTCTCCCCACCTGCAACCCATGTTAACAGTTTATTGTGCATCCCTCCAGAAACAATTTATGTATATAGAAGCATATATGTACCTACAGTCTTCTCCCTTTCAGGAATTTTTTGGTAAGTTCTTTATATGTTGTTTATATGGAAAAATACACAACTCCTAAGTGTTCTGCTTGACGAATTTTCACCAAGTGAACACAACCATGTAACTAGCACCCAGATCCTCCCCCTCTTTTGTTACATTATAAATTGTTCAGCATCTTGCTTTTTAAAATAAGATTTATTTATTTTTAGAGAGAGAGTGCGTGAGCAGAGTAAGGGGCCGAGGGAGAGGGGAAGCAGACTCCCCGCTCAGTGGGGAGCCCGATGTGTGGGCTCGATCTCCGGACTAGGAGATCATGACCTGAGCCGAAATCAAGTGTCAGATGCTTAATCGAGCCACCCAGGAGCACCAGCATCTTGCTTTTTTTTTACACATAAAAATGCATATCTGAGATTTGCATTATCCACACAGACTTCTTTTTTATTTATTTATTTGACAGAGAGATAGCACAAGTAGGCAGAGCTGCAGGCAGAGGGAGAGGGAGAAGCAGGCCTCCCGCCGAGCAGGGAGCCCGACGCGGGGCTCGATCCCAGGACCCTGGGACCATGACCTGAGCCGAAGACAGACGCCCAACGACTGAGCCACCCAGGCGCCCCTCCACACAGACTTCAGAGGCTGCCGCATTCTTTGTCCAGCCGCATGGGATGGCTGCTGTCCTGCATATGTAATCCTTTATGTGACCCCCTTTGATGGACATTTAAATTGCTATTTTGCTGTTACAAACAAGTCTAAAGCAAGTATCCTTACACATACTTCTTTGTGCATCTATACAGGTGCATGCCTGGAATAAATTCCTAGACGCGGGAGGTGTGGATTTTAAATTTTACTGCCGACTGCCCTTCAAAAAAGTTTTATCAATTTATGCTCACACCATCAACCTGTAAATGCCTACTGCCTCATCCCTGTGTCTCCTGCCATAGCCTATTATAAACCTTTCTGAGGTCTGCCAGACCATTAAAAATGCTATTTCCTTGGTTTTTATTTGCACACTTCCTATTGTGAGGTTAAACATTTCTACACATGTTGGCTGTGAACTGCCTGTTTGTTCTGTTACCTATTTTTTACCTATTTTGGATTGTTATTATTTTTCTTACTGTTTTAACAGAGTAAGGAAATCTGTCCTTTACTACACAGTTTGCAAATATTATCTCCCATTTTGTGAGTTTAGATTATTTATTTATTAAAGATTTTATTTGACAGAGAGAGAGACAGCGAGAGAGGGAACACAAGCAGGGGGAGAGGGAGAGGGAGAAGCAGGCTTCCCGCTGAGCAGGGAGCCCGATGTGGGACTTTATCCCAGGACCCCGAGATCATGACCTGAGCCAAAGGCAGACGCTTAACGACTGAGCCACCCAGGCGCCCCATTTATTTATTTATTTTTTAAAAGATTTTATTTATTTGAGAGAGAGAGAGCATGAGCTGGGGGGAGAGCTGAGCAGGGAGCCTGATGCAGGGCTCAATGCCAGGACCCTGGGATCATGACCTGAGCCAAAGGCAGAGACTTAACTGACTGAGCCACCCAGGTGTCCTGAGTTTAGTTTATTTATAGTAGTTTATACGTTAGAAAATTTCCCCCCAGTTATATTTAAAAAAATTCAGAACTGGAGAAAAATGGCAACACTGTACCTTATACTTTCCAGGAGATTTACCAATTGTTAACTCCCACCCCCACCCCCACCCCCGGCTTTATATATCTCTTTCTGATCGATGAACACCCACACATTACACACACATGTACACACACAGACATAAATGTGAAATCTAAATACTTGACTGAACAATTCTGAGTTAGTTGCAGACATCACACCTTACCCCCAGTGGCCCGTGTGTGTCTCCTAGACCCCTACCCAAGCGGGTCACACTCAGAAAGCCTAACATGACTTCGGCACTACTGACAGGCGGTCCACATCCACATTCACCCCATTACCCGATAACAACATTTTAAGCTCCCTGAATTCAGGACCTAACTAAGGACCACATACTGCCGTTGTGACATCCAGTTAGTGTCCACTAAGCTGCTTGGCTCGGCCCAGCCTCTGCTTTCTATTGGTATCTGACTTTTAGCAGAATCCAGGCCAGCTGTTTCCCACCGTGCCTTTACATTCGGATTTGACGATTGTTTCCTTGTGATTAGACTTAGATAAACACATTACTTAGGTGATGCGATGGCCTTTTCAGTGTATCCCAGCAAAAGGCAATAATACTCAGTTTGTCCATCACTCATGGTGATAAATTTAATCACTGGGTTAGGATGGTATGTGTTAGACTTTTCTATTGTAAAGGGACCTTTCCTCTTAGATGGATTATCCTGTTCCCCATAGTCTTTCATCCGCCTGTTCAGGTACCCTAGGATTCTTACTACTTCAAGCAAAAACTAGTGTGTTAATGTGAAAGAGTGTTTATCTACCATTCCTTCTGCCTTAGGTGGCATTCTTCTGTAAATAAGGACTATAGGGGCGCCTGGGTGGCTCAGTTGTTAAGCATCTGCCTTCGGCTCAGGTCATAATCCCAGGGTCCTGGGATCAAGCCCCGCATCGGGCTCCCTGCTCAGCAGGAGGCCTGCTTCTCCCTCTCCCACTCCCCCTGCTTGTGTTCCCTCTCTCGCTGTGTGTCTCTCTCTGTCAAAATAAATAAAAAAATCTTAAAAATAAATAAATAAATAAGGACTATAGAGTAAAATTTTAGTTATGTTCATGAATCTTCTTTTTTTTTTTTTTTTAACAGTTCTGGGATTTAGGATTGCCTGAGTGGCTCACTTGGTTAAGCATTTGCCTTCAATTCAGGTCGTGGGATCGAGCCCCATGTCGTCGGGCTCCCTGCTCAGTGGGGAGTCTGCTTCTCCCTCTCTGCTTGCTCTGTCAAATAAATAAAATCTTGAAAAAAAAAAAAAAAGAATAGTTCTGAGGTTTAAGACATACTCAGAAAGGGTATCCCTAGCCAGAGATTATTTTTTTTTAAAGTTTCCCAAATGTAAATAGAGTACTTTTACAGTTTTATTGTTTTGTTTTGTTTTCAGTTAAAAAGGGCACTTTTCTGTTGTTTCCTTTTGGCTTACAGTAGTGATTACTTTTTATCACACCTCATTTAGAGCAGTGCTAGCCTCTGTGCGTTCACCAACACACCAATCTTCACTACTGGGGTTTTCTAAGTTTACATCGGTTGTGGAGAAAAATAAAAGACCTCAGGGCACTGCTGCTCCAGGGGCTCTGAGTGGGAGCTTCTGTTTTTCCTTCCCCAGTCCACCTCTGATGCCAAACGTGGGCCACTTACAAAGGAGGGGGACACGGGACAGGTCATGTTGACTCGGGAAGGTCTTCCTGCTCTCGCCCCCGGCTTTAAATCATGGAGTCTCCTCATCCTAAGCAACAAGGAGGTGAAGGAAAGAAGTGGGAGAGTGTTTTTCACACACAAACTGGCAACCGTGTCAACAGCTAGCTACTCAGTGGCGTGGGCTCCACATTTTAGATCAACGGGGTCACACATACCTTTCTGCTTTATGGCCTTTTAAAAAAGCAGACTGTGGACTATAAAAACCACACCAAGGACCTGGCTACAAAAAAATAAATATTTACCTATCAGTATCCGTGTGCAGTGGCACTGTGGCTGGTGCCGGTCTTTGACCAGCTCTGCAGGCCTCTCCCGGTGATCTTCTTTGCTTCAAAGTTTTCTTTGTGCGGGGGGGGGAATCTGCCAAAGCACTGCCACTTTACCCACTCAGGGGAGACATACAAAAACGTCAGCACGGATTCTTTCATACAGTGTTGTTTTTTTTTAACGTTTAAATTTTTGATTCACCTGGAATTTATTTAGAATAGGGAACTGAGGTAAGGAGCCAAATTTTTTTTTTCAGATGGTTATTCAGTTATCTCAACAACATTCACTGACTCAACCATCTTTTTTCTGATTTTTTTTTTTTTTTAAGATTTTATTTATGGGGGGGCGCCTGGGTGGCTCAGTCGTTAAGCGTCTGCCTTCGGCTCAGG